>NW_022045227.1:0-26914 GCF_900880675.1 Sparus aurata
TCAATAGGGACCTCACAGGTCAATGACCTGCTCGGGCCCTAACTAGAACTGCAAGCAGTTATGAACGGGGGCCAAGCCCCCCCACGCGACTCGGACCCCGCACACCGCAGAGCCCACGGAAGTTGGCCCCAAAGGATGACGGGCTCGGGGCAAAAGTGAGGACACAGGCCAACGTCTGAGCCGTGGTATTTGCTGTAATGGGAAGTGCACTGGAAGCGCAAAAGGCTGAATGTGTGCCTATTTCGATTTATTGTAATAAGCCACGCCCACATTGACCAGTCATGACCACCTTCAAGATATGGCGTCAGGATTGGCCCTACATCATACCGACTAAATTTCGTAAAAATCGGTGTAGCCGTTCAGGAGATATAAACCTCTCATCTTTTTAGCGCCCCTTAGTGGCCAAAATTCGCCAAATTCGGCTCATCCCTTCCCAGTCTCATGGCAACCAAGGATTTCAAATTTGGTGTTAATAGCATTTAGTTTGACCGAGATATCAAACAGTTTACATTTTTATAGCTAGCTACAGAAATTTGTTCTTTAATCATTTACGCATTTTTTGACCGAGCAAAATTCTTTTGATAACTATAGATCAGGTCCAGCTGAAGATTGTAGGTGCCAAGTTTAATGCAGATCGGACAAAATCCCAAGGAGGAGTTTGAAAAAGTAGGTTTTGCATATGTGGCGATTCAGCGAACAAAATGTGCAGCAGAAGTGGGCGTGTCCTATGTCAGAAAACCCAGCTCTCTTGAGGGAATATATGGATATAAGGTTTGCAAATGTGTTATTTAAAATGTGGAAGTTACAGGCAAAAACACGATTGCATCCATTATAGCGCCACCTATATTCCAATTTGCACCAAATTTGGCACAGAGCCTCTGGATGACTTCAGGAATAATAGACTTAAGTTTGATGTTGAAAGCATTTAGTTTGACCGAAATATGAAACAATATGTGTTTTTTAGCTAGCAAAAAATATTGTCTGGTTATAACTAGCAGAATTTTTGAAGTGGCAAAATTCTTTGGATAACTTTTCATCAGACACATCTGGAGATTCTATGTGCAAAGTTTCAGGCAGATGGCGCTTAAATTGTAGGAGGAGTTGAAAAAAGTAGGTTTAGCATATGTGGCAATTTAGTGAACGAAATGTGCAGCAGAAGTGGGTGTGTCCTATGTCAGAAAAGTCAGGTCTATTCAGGGAACATACCCAGATAGCAAAAGACATTAATTCAGTGTTGGATTTTGGTTGGACTGGTTATTTTTGGTTGAGGTTGAAAAATCTATGTTGATGCAATGTTTAATCACAGTTAACATTTGAACATTTGAAAAACTGTTGTTGAATCAATGTAGTATAGATGATGATTTTTCAATGTTGAAATGCCTACAATAAATCAACATCGTTTCAATAGCCCCATTCACACTGGCTTTTGGGCGCGGCTTTAGTACACCAATTCCGCCTCCGTCTCAGTGTGAATCTATCGGAGGTGGCGAGGAGTGAAATTTTGCTCCGGCCCTGATCCGCCTCTGGAGGTAGTATCAGGGCCATATTATTGGAGAACCGAACCAGTGTGAACGGTGTGGCTGTAGGTTTTTGTTCCAACCAGTCAAGAGCACACAGTTTGAACAATCAAGTTTCTGAAGACTGAGATCAATTGATTAAATGATTCAGGTCTGGTGTGCTGCTGCTTGGTTGAAGAGAAAACTCGCAGCCACATCGGCCCTTTGTTGAATAGTTTGGATATGCCTGCTTTAAAGCTACTATGCTCTTATGTTCAGTTCATATTGATCTGGGGTCCTATTTGTAATGTTTGGGTCCCCTGGATTTTCAGGGCAAAGGTAGCCAGATAATTCATTAAGATGTTTGTTCATGTTGAACTGTGGTCTTATTTCTGAAAGACAATTGCCATGTTTGTGTCCCCTGGAGTTTCAGGGCAAATAGATAATTCTCCGCCAGGCAGGAAACCTGATGAAAGATGAAAAGGTGTGTGCTAAAAAAGTACAAAAGAGTAATTGCTTTTGAATATTCAATAAATAACTTATTGAATAATGGTCTGTTTTGTTAGGGTTTTTTTTTTCAGAGAGCATCCAGTAAAGCAGCTGTTCTCAACATTGGTTTCTTAAAAAGAATTGAAATAATCTAATGGAGGTTTTAATGAGGCATATTAAAAACATACAAAGTTTAACTGCCACAAATATTATTTATGTAATTATTTAATGATTTGTTATATATTTAATTTTTGTACTTTTTATTTTCATGGATAATTATTTGTATTTGTCTAAGAATGAGTAGGAACTTATTTTCAACCTGAGTTGCAAGTGGGACGAATTTGATTGTGACACGTCACTCAGGAAGAAAAGAGTGAACAAGAAAGTTATGAAGCAGGAGAAGTGTGCAAGCCTCCGAAAATAAGTCTGAACCTCAAGTTTGCAGAGATATTTACTGCTCAAAAGATTTCTGAAGTGGACTCATTCCCTCTCTGTGTGCGCAGCCAGCGAGGTACGTTTATTTCTGTCACATTGTATCATGCGTTTGTGTTTATATTCTGTATTTCTGTCACATACAAATTTTGTCTTAAAATTATATGCTATGTATTTAACAGTTCGACGTTGACTTATGGTGGTTTATGACGAAGGAGAAGAATAAAGTCATCTGTAACTGAATAATCGTGTTGAAGTGTTCAAGTTCAAGTGTTGAAATGGCCCTTCAAAAATAACCTTGTATCAATGTATAATGCAATGCATATATATAGATGAATCAATGTTTATTTAATTCTACATTCTTTCAGTGTTGATCATATCATAGTTGAATAGAGGTTGATTTATTGTCAGAATTGATTGGACATTCAACGTTATTTCAATGTTGATCATAGCGAGCACTTTCAATGTATATTTCAATATCTGACATCAATGTTGATTGCAATCTTCAGCCTGACAATATCTCAATGTTGATTCAATCAAATTTTGCTATCTGGATATGGATATAAGGTTTGCGAATATGTTATTGAAAATGTGGATGTTACAGCCAAAAACGCGATTGCATCCATTATAGTGCCACCTAGTGGAGTACATATGCTATTTTTGGTATGGAAGAACTGTGTCCTATTTTATCTGTACCATATAAATTTCAAAGCTCTCAGCATAATAGTTTGGCTGAAATGAATGTTTGTTGTTTCTCTTGTAATAAGCCACGCCCACATTGACCAGTCATGACCACCTTCAAGATATGGCGTCAGGATTGGCCCTGCATCATACCGACCAAATTTCGTAAAAATTGGTGTAGCCGTTCAAGAGATATAAACTTCCCATATTTTTAGCGCCCCCTAATGGCCAAACTTCGCCAAATTCGGCTCATACCTTCCCAGTGTCAGGGCAACCAAGGATCTCAAATTTGGTGTTCACAGCATTTAATTTGACCGAGATGTCAAACAGTTTGCATTTGTATAGCTAGCTACCGAAATTTGTAAGTTAATAATTTGCGCAGTTTTTGACTGAGCAAAAATCTTTTGATAACTTTAGATCAGGTCCCGCTGAAGAGTGTACGTGCCAAGTTTCACGCAGATCAGACAAAATCCCAAGGAGGAGTTTGAAAAAGTAGTAGAAAAAGTAAGTTTTTGCGATTTTGCGAAAAAACTTTCTAACCGGAAGTGGTTCAGCTCCATTCGGGGAATCTGGGGATACAAGGTTTTTGAATGTGCGGTCTACGGTTTGGGAGTTATAGGCAAAAACGTGTTTTCCTAGGTTATAGCGCCCCCTGCAGGTGGATATATGTAGATTTTTGTATCTGAGATATTCGCAGGAGTCTGGACCAACCCTCCAAATTGCACCACCCTCCCTTGCACGGTTTAGCTTGCAGCATACGCGTTTCCTCGGGCCCTCGGGCTTGGCCCCCTAACTAATTATTAACGAAATAAATTAAGAAATAAACCCCCCCAAACCATATGATATGATATATAAATGTGTATATATGTACAACATTTCATAGTTTTTGACCAATAATTAGAGTAAACTAGATTCTGCAGTATAGGTGGTGAGTGATTTACTGTACTCTCAGAATGACTCATTTTAAAGGTCAGACTGGAGGAACTCTCACGCTATAAACCGTGAGCTCTGTTTTTTTTCAATGTGGAAACATCAAGATCCCTGAAAAACCTGAACAATAAATTAAAAGGTCTGATTAACTTCTACTCAAATGCATAAACAATGAAAGAATCTCTAATATGCCGGGTCCGGGCTATGAAGTTGATATCACTACTGTTTTCCCCCGAGAAAAGCCAGGGCCCCCTGGAGTTCAGGCTGCCTCCTCAATTCCTGTGATTACAGGTAATAGAAAAATTGTGAATTTGTTGAGAAACAGGAAATGCGGGACTAAATCTGCCAATCCATTCAATTTAGCTCCCATTCCTCGTCAGCCACTAACTGTCGCAAAAAACTGCACAGTTGGTTTTGATACTGTAACTGTAGCTCTATTAAACATCAGATCTCTAGCAGGAAAATCTTTTTTAATACATGACTTTATCATCAAACACAATCTTACTTTTATGTTTTTAACTGAAACTTGGTTAGACCAGGATAACAGTGCAGCTGTTCACATTGAATCCAGTCCTCCAAATTTCTCTTTCATAAGTGAAACTAGAATGCATAAAAAAGGAGGAGGTGTTAGTATTTTGTTTAATGAGTTACTCAAATGCAAGCAGATGTTTTATGGAAGTTTTACTTCTTTTGAATATGTTGCTCTTCAGGTAAACTCATCTTCTCGAGCTATATTTCTAAACATCTACAGGCCACCTAAATACTGCACATATTTCTTTGATGACCTTGTTGAGTTACTATCTCTTATCTGCACTGACTTTGATTGTGTGTTAATTGTTGGTGACTTTAACATCCATGTCGACAAGCCTGAGGACAGATGGACTAAAGAACTGTGCTGTGTCCTTGATAACTTTGGACTCACTCAGCATGTGACACAACCCACACACAACAGGGGCCACATCCTGGACTTAGTTATCTCAAAGGGTCTGAACATTTCTAAGGTTCTGTTATCTGATGTCGCTCTCTCCGACCATTACTGTGTTTTCTTTGAGAGTGATATATCAGTGCACACAAATGTTCAAACTCAGGTTGTCTCAAAACGATACATCACTGAAAACACTGGTGACATATTCATTGATGCTTTCTCTTCCACACCACCCCTCTCTAGGTTCTCTGTCAATGACCTTGTACGTCATTTCAATTCCAAAATTACAAATGTCATGAATGCCATTGCACCCACTAAAGTGAAGGTGGTCTCTGGTAAGAAAAAATCTCCTTGGAGAAACGCCACGCTTGTCAAGATGGAAAAAAGGGAATGTCGAAAAGCTGAGCGCAGGTGGCGAAAAACAAATCACCAGGTTCATTTTGACATTTATAAAGAGAGACTTTACATTTTTAATTTAGAATTAAAAAAGTCAAGGCAGTCCTTCTTCTCAGACATTATCACCAAGAACAAAAATAATGCTCGTGCCTTGTTTGCTACTGTCGACAGGTTAACAAACCCTCCTGTGCCAGTAGCAGCTGAACATCTGTCTACCAGGGCCTGTAATGAATTTGCATCATTCTTCACTGCCAAAATTCAGAACATTAGACAAGCGGTCAGTGCCACTCTACCAGGTACTGGAGGTGTGTTGTCGTTTTGTCCACCTAAACCCAACTCTAATACCCTGACACAATTTGATCTAATTAATGACAAAAACCTTCAAGACATTATACAGCATTTGAAGTCTTCCTCCTGCAGCCTGGATATTTTACCAGCAGGGTTCTTCAAAAAAGTTTCAGACTGCATGATTCCAGACCTGCTACAGATTGTTAACACATCTCTTCTCTCAGGTGTCTTCCCCCAAGCCATTAAGACAGCAGTCATTAAACCACTCCTGAAGAAGAGAACTCTAGACACATTAGTAATGAATAACTATAGGCCCATTTCAAACCTCCCAATTTTAAGTAAAATAATTGAAAAAGCTGTCTTTCAACAGCTGAACAATTACTTAATAACAAATGGCTGTTTTGATGCTTTCCAATCAGGATTTCGACCACATCACAGCACTGAGACGGCCCTCGTTAAGGTCTTCAACGACATTCATTCAAACACAGACAGCGGAAAAATCTCAGTCTTAGTATTACTGGATCTCAGCGCTGCGTTTGACACAGTCGACCATAATATACTACTGGACCGACTGGAAAACTGGGTTGGACTCTCTGGTACAACACTAAAGTGGTTTAAATCTTATCTAAATGAGAGAGGTTACTTTGTGTCTATTGGTGACTACACATCTGAACAGATGAAAATGACAAGCGGAGTACCCCAGGGCTCCATTCTGGGGCCTCTACTATTCAACATTTACATGCTCCCTCTAGCTCAAATAATGGAAAACAATGAAAATTGCTACCATAGTTATGCAGATGACACACAAATTTACATAACCATATCACCAGGGGACTATAATCCCATACATACCCTGAGTAGATGCATTGAACAAATCAATGATTGGATGTGTCAGAGTTTTCTTCAGTTAAACAAAGATAAGACTGAAATAATTGTTTTTGGATCCAAGGAAGAAC
This sequence comes from Sparus aurata, assembly GCF_900880675.1. Taxonomy (NCBI): domain Eukaryota; kingdom Metazoa; phylum Chordata; class Actinopteri; order Spariformes; family Sparidae; genus Sparus; species Sparus aurata. The sequence goes on from NW_022045227.1 coordinate 6,594, forward strand.
GACTTAAAGTCTCTGCTCAGCTTCAGTCTGTAATGTTGAAAACTACAGACCAAGTCAGAAACCTTGGTGTGACTGTGGACTCAGACATGAATTTCAGCAGCCATATTAAGACAGTTACAAAGTCAGCCTACTATCACCTTAAGAATATATCCAGGATAAGAGGGCTTATGTCTCGGCAGGATTTGGAGAAACTTGTTCACGCATTTATCTTCAGCAGACTCGACTACTGTAATGGTGTCCTTACAGGACTCCCTAAAAACTCCATCAGACAGCTGCAGCTGATTCAGAACGCTGCTGCTCGAGTCCTAACAAGAACCAAAAAAGTAGATCACATCACTCCAGTTCTTAGATCTTTACACTGGCTTCCTGTCTATCAAAGAATAGATTTCAAAGTCCTGTTGTTGGTTTATAAAGCATTGAATGGTTTCGGGCCAAAATACATTTCTGATCTGCTGCCGCGTTATGAACCATCCAGACCTCTGAGATCGTCAGGTACCGGTCTGCTTTCAGTCCCCAGAGTCAGAAGTAAACATGGAGAAGCAGCTTTCAGTTACTATGCGCCACATATTTGGAACAAACTCCCTGAAAATTGCAGGTCTGCTCCAACACTCACCTCTTTTAAATCAAGACTTAAAACATTTCTTTTTGCCACTGCTTTTAACTGAAGCAATTCAAGTCTTTGAACTGCATTATTACTCTGAGTTTTTTTTTTTTTATAATGCAATTTTTAATGTCTTTTAAATGAAATGTTTGTCTTTTAATGTAATTTGTGTGTGCCTGTAAAGCACTTTGAGTTGCCTTGTGTCTGAATTGTGCTATACAAATAAACTTGCCTTGCCTTGCCTTGCCTAATAAAGTATAACCTTCACAATCACAACACATGAACAAATACAATGAAATAACCAGTCAGATTTAACACCATCAAATAGAATATGAATCTTATTAGCTTCAGCAATTTCTTTCCTTGAATTTCAGACATCTTTTTGTATTAAATGAATGTGTCAGCCTTTCTCAGAGACTCCAGGATCTCTTTACCTGTGGATGACCAGATCAGACCACCTCAAAAAGAAGCAAAGTCAAGAGCTTTGGTTGGAATGTACATAATACACTCCAGTTTTATTTGAGCTTTTATATTTTTTTGGGTTTAAATCACAAATAGTTGAAAGAAAAAGTACAGAAATTAGTTCAAATGACAAAAGATTCCTTTTCTAAGGTCAGCACAAATCAAAGGTCAAAAAACAAAAAGGAAGAACGTCCAAAAGACACTAAAGATGCACTAAAGATATTCAAACATAATTACATGTGCACTAAATATATTCAAACATGATTACATGTGCACTAAAGATATTCAAACATGATTACATGTGTACTAAAGATATTCAAACATGATTACATGTGCACTAAATATATTCAAACATGATTACATGTGCACTAGAGATACTCAAACATGATTACATGTGCACTAAATATATTCAAACAGGATTACATGTGCACTAAAGATATTCAAACATGATTACATGTGCACTAAAGAGCCTCAAACATGATTACATGTGCACTAAAGATACTCAAACATGATTACATGTGCACTAAATATATTCAAACAGGATTACATGTGCACTAAATATATTCAAACATGATTACATGTGCACTAAAGATATTCAAACATGATGACGTGCACTAAAGATACTCCAACATAAAGAAGCGTTATATTATTTAACATTGTTATGTGACTGACATGATGAGGCTTCACAATCAAAATATTTGAATCAGTGATTTCAGTGAACTGAACTGAATCTGAACTGAATCATGTGCTGACAAGTTTACAGACACAAAGACACGCTGGATCCTGCCCAAATCAGGAAGCCTGGGTAAACAGGCTCAGTGAACTTGGTGCGGTAGGTGTAGATGTGGCTCAGGGTGTCAGATGAGACATTATAGTAAGACAGAGTGCCAGCAGACCAGTCCAGATACACTCCCAGACGGGGGAAGGGAGAAGGAACAGGTAAGTAATGGTTCTGATTATCATGATATGCAGTGACAACTTCTGGACCTGAGAGCTGGATGTATGCTAAACACCAGGACAGTTTATTCCCTCCGAGCTTGGACTGTTCATTGTTGACTTTCCTTGGCATCCCTCTGTTGCAAACACCTACAGCAACATTGACCTTAAAACTTTCCCACTCCACCTCCCAGTAGCAGCGCCCAGTCAGCTCCTCTCTGCACAGAACCTGAGGATATTTATCAAATCTCTGTGGGAGGTCACGATACGACTGTTTTGGTCCTTCTGTCATCTTCTTGTTTCCGTCAGACAGAGTGAGCTCATTGTTTGCTGTGTCTGGGTCCAGAGTGAGATCACGGGCGTCTGATGGAGAGAACGAGACGTGATCATGATCACAGTTCATACTGAAAACACATTTATTGATTATTCTGAACACATTTGAAAGGACAGGCTCATATATTTGAACATCACTCACATGCTCCTACGTACTGTTCATGGACAGTGGTGGAAAGTAAATATTTCACTTTGAGATACTTTCAGTTCCAACTTCAACTGATGATCTTTGACTGTCATGTAGCCAACAGTTAGAGTGGAGCAGTCGCTGCTCATTAAACTCTCAGATCTCAGCCTCCGTCCAGCTGTGTTCTTACAGATAGATATCAAAATATCTGCTTCAGATACTTTGAAGATATTTTGCTGATAACAGCTGTATAACTTTACTACAGTAGTCTTTTGAATGCAGGACTAACTTGTAGGAAGCAATTTTCTATTATTGTTCTGGTACTTTTACTTAATTAAAGGATCTGAGTACTTCTTTAACCACTGTGCATCCACAGTACTGTTGCTCATTTCACTTAAGTCCCTCTATAAATCAGTTTCAGTGTCAGCTCCGAGGAAATCGGCAGGACTTTTGTAAGATAGTAATACAGGGTTCCTACAGGTTTCTTCAAGTTAAATTTAAGACTTTTTAAGACCTTTTTAAGACCATTCATGTCAAAAATTAATACCTATTTCTCGGCCTATTTCACGGCCCTACCGGCAAAGAAGAATGAAATCCTTGAATTTCAGAGTGTTCATTTATTCAACAAACAAAAGACATCCACAGTACTCAAAATAGATGTCTTAATGTGATTTACTGGTTAAATAAAATAAATAAATAAATAAATAAATCTGTGGGTATGTAAGGGATGAGGGGGTGTCACCTCGCGCCCCATCAGCTATTACCCTCGTTTCCATTGTAGGACTGGTGTTTGGCAATGTTGTGAAGAGTCCACACCTCTGCTTTCAGACAAAAACGCTATGTATTGCATTGTTTTGGCCGACCGTCCACACGGATCCTGAAAATGCACTTTTTTGAAACCGGGTCTCAGGGTGGAAAAATCCGAAAACGCAGCCCTCCCGTTTTCATGTGGACGGCGAATCCGCATACTTTCCAAAACGATGATGCCATCGCCCCACCCCTCGCCCTCTGAACCCGCGATGTCTCATAGCAACAACAACAATGGCGGACTACATGCTCTTGTTCGTGCGCAGGACATATTGAGCCTTTCTTGCAACTTCCTCTCCTTGTAGTTGAGTGTGAGTCGCAGCAGCAGTTCGACCTCATTACCGGTCCACACAAACGATTCTGGTTTCCTTGCACTAGCCACTGTCATCTTCTTCTTGTGTTCGGTTTCTCCGTCTACTGTCTGTTTGTTTACAGCGCGCAAGCTTTCTACGCATGCTCCGTGTCTTCTCCGTTTTTGGTGAATGTCAAGCGCCACCTATAGGCTGGAAAATGAACTACAGCGTTTTCGGTCGTTTTCAGTGGATCTGTGAGGACGCAAATATTCTTGAAACGATGCTGAGGAGGAAGACGGAGGAAAAAAAGATCGTTCTCACCCGTCTGGACGGCCCCTAACGATAGCTGTGGTCGTAAGCAGGAGGGGCTGCAGGAGCAACTCGCTGGCAAACGTTAGCTGGAGGAAACACGGCGGTGATGGAAGGAGTTCTTCAGTGACGTGCTCTGAGCAATTTCTCCAGGGCTGCGTTGCGTTTGTAATTATTGGTTCCACCCATACAGTCTATGGTTCCGCCGCTCTTTATTTACGTTATTTGATCAAAATACTAGTGTTTGACACATGAAACTTTTGACGAGAAATGCGATACGGATAAGTTACATACAGCACAAAATTTAAGACCCAGATATCAAAATTCAAGACTTTTTAAGGTATTATTTCCAAATTCATAAATTCAATACTTTTTAAGACCCCGCGGGAACCTGTAATAAAAGGAATGAGCAGTCAGGTTTCTGAAGGAGACTCATTTGTTCTTATTTGTCTTACAGTGAAAATAAAATACTTACACCAGAGTAAATCTCTTCTGTCTGTGACAGTCTCCACATTAGGGATGTCAGTAAAATCTTCAGTGAGCAGAATGCCGTTCCTGTAGTGGTAGATGGTTGCTCCGGTGTATTTCTCATTTGTGATGGCAGCTACCAGGAAACAGAATCTGCTGTTGCTCTTCAAAGATTTGGCAATATCTTGGAAAGATTTGGCTTTTTTTCTCATTTTGGTTAAAACTTCATCTGAGTCGAACCATGGGTCTTCATTGGTACTTCCTTTAAGTGTATCCAGGTCTTCACTGGTACTTCCTTTTTCAAGCGAATGCACATAGTGGTCCATCTCATCCAGGCCGGGGTCAGCACTCTGCAGGGAGGTGAAGACGAAGCACAGAGCATCATCGACACCTGCAGCAAGAACCTCTCTGTCAAGCTCTGACTCGTTACGGACAATCGTTGTTTCCTCCATCATTTCCACACAGGACCTGATGACGTTGATTTCTCTCTCTTTATGATCCAGCCACTTGTCTAGTTTTTCACGACTGAATGGTGACTTGTTTCTGTCATCAAGGAGTTTTTCTACTGAGCTCTCGTCTTCTTCACCTTCACGGATGAGGGGAAATGTGTCCTTCATGGTCTTCCGGAGCTCAGATTCATAACAACTACACTGTTTTTTAAAATTGTTTAACTCTTCCTGGATCTGAGGAAAATTCTGTACCAATGTGTCGTCCAGGGAATCGTTGCATCTCATTTGTATTTCTCTTAAATCTTCGAGAGCATCCTGCACCTTGCACACTAATCCAGCACTGATCTCTCCCTTCAGCTCAGCTGAAGTAGTGTCGGAATTCTTCAGAGGCATCAACCAGACCGTCACTGGAACACTCTTCTCTCCATCTTCTCCCAGCAGCTTTGGAAGCTCTACATAGGTCTTCACTGCATCTACAAATGTTGCAGGGTTGCTTTCAAGAATGAAGTCTCCGTAGAATTTGCAGGAGAATTTGTTGGTCATGGTTTTTTCTTCATCAGTCAGCTTGATGTCAACTTTACCCCCAATATTAAATGAGGGGATCTTGTTGATCACAGCCTCCATGTGGCCCTGGATGTCCCGAACGTGGCTGGCTTCTAACTTCTCACTGTCAAACACAAAGAAAGCATTTGCCCCATAAAGGATTTTTGTGACTACATGTGTTGCCGTGGTCTGCTTGATGGAATCTTTCTTCTGGTTGATCATGGTTCGAAGTTGAGCCAATGTCAACTGATTGAAGTGTGTGGTAGCGTTGTACTGCAACGTCACTCTGCTCTGATTCTTGAATTTCTTCGTATCATTCAGATAACTGGCAGATCCTCCAACTTCAATCAGTCCACTCATGAAACTGGCCTTCAGAGAAGCTTCAATATCCAGCAGAGAGGACTTGGATTCAATGGAGTCAGATGAAGTGATTTCAAATCTACTGGAAGGCTTAGGGGTATTAGTTATCTGTCCTGGGAGAGTTAATCCTACAGAAAAAAGAAAAAACATCAGTAGTCTGTTCGAGCACGGACAGAATCTTAATCCAAAGACACAAAATGCTAAAATTCATTTGGATTTCTGAAGCTTCAACATGAAGGTATTCTTGGACCAGAACAACAGAGAATTTGTGACAGTAGAATTGATAGTTTTGCAGATAGCTGCTGGTCTATCAGTCAGTGCGTTTACATGCACAGTTTAGTCAGATAACAGCCATAGTTCGACTATGCTGCTCAATTGGACAACTGCAATTATCCGAGTATACATGCCGGTGAGAAAATCGAATTACCGCTGAAAGCATGTCATACCCCGGTACGCTAGGTGGCGCTGTGCCCATTTCAACTAGTGTTAACGGCGCACCTCCGGCTGACCTCTTTACGTCACCAGCTGCCTCGGCATTCAAGAAAGATGGCGCATGAAGAGTGAGACGAAGCTACATCTTTGTACACTTCGTATATGGTGTACATGATAATTACACAAACTAGATGCACAATGGCGCTCTTTCTTGCGGTGATTTCGGACGAAAGACGCCGCCGCCGTCCATCTACTTCCGGCTCACGGCCCCGGGGAAAAATCTCACGCCTGCGCAGAACGCAAAATCCGATCCGATCCGCTGGAAACGTATACATGCAGGAGTTAATGCGACTTTCAATCGAATAATCTACGTGGTGTAATTCGACTATGAGAAATCCGATCCGGTCCGATTTTAGTCAGACTAAGGTGTATACATGCATCTTAAAAATCCGATCATAGTCAGACTAACGCAGTAAGTCGTTTTTTTGAGTGTCATGTAAACGCACTGAGTGAAGCTTAAGTGACAGACAAAAATGCTTTCAACGCAATCACATCAAAAACATGAAGTCAACAACAACATGTGCAAATAAATTTGAATGTTTTTTCTTGAAGCTTTTCTCGCACACATAAGTCGATAACTGCTTGAATCTGTTGCTACGAGTCTCACATACTGGCACATATTACACTGACAGGTGATGTGCATCTGCTGGACAACAAGAGGAGGCATTGCTTTTGGCTGCTGGATTGTTTAGCAGTTATACATTATTCATTCATTCATATATTGCCAAATAAAATTCATGGCCACTTTTATTTTACTATAAAAGGAAAGCAGAAGGACCTCATGTAAAAAAAAAAACACATTGTAAAGAAATAATAAATGCTGTACACATCACATTCAATATTAAAGGACATTGTTCAAGTCGTCTTTTACTTTCTCTCTCTCCCTCTTTTTTTATAACGTGATAAATATCGTACCGTGGACTTTATATCCTGATGATATCACACTGTGAGTTTCTGGTATTGTTACATCCCTGGTGTTCAGTAGTGTTGTTGAAGGATTCTGGTCTAAATCTGGATATTTTATACAAAGTATTCTACATATTGTGTTCTAAATATGCAAAGACACTGCCCTCTACAGGTCGAAACCTGGTTATTACAGTTTAATTTAACTAACGGCAGATCCTGAGGCAGGCGACAGCTTTCATCACCAATCAACCGAATCAACCTTCCTGCCACCTCGTCACCAACGTCTCCTGACTCAGCAGACTTTGGGAAGTATCAACAAAGAGTGAATAGAGCAATTTATAATAATAATAATAATAATAATGTATTAATATCCATATCTCACTTATTAAAGCTGTTATTACCGTTGAGGCTGCAGAACCCCGTCCCCGTCTCTCCCATGGTTTCTCCCCCCTCCTCCCTGCCTCACCTCTCTCTCTCTGCACTCAGACTCACAGCTGTAATCACGCATCAAACGTCACTGCATGACATTACCGCTCTCTCTCATTTTGAGCCTTAAATTTTAAATCAAGCATAGTGTTGCTCAGCCCCACTCTCATGCAAACCAGCCTTCAATCCAGAGAGCAGGAGTGGCAGGGCAGCACACACATTAATGATTACAACAAAACCATGTCCTCACTTCTCTAATCTCCCTCCCTGGTGTCTTCAGAGCCAAAATACCTGTTTTCACTAATTTAGAACCAGCCGCCATTCAGAGTCGGGATTCACAGAGCAACATTGGTTAGATGAAACAACAACAAGAAATGTTGGTTGGTCGTTGGTTTTTCTGTCATGTATATGAATGTAGGTTTAGTTAAAATAGTGTCACCATTTAATGAAATGACTTTAAAGACAGGTAGAATGAAATATATTATTAATATGAGTTTAGTAAAGACTTACCTGGGAGCAGTTTATCATCCCGAGCATCGTAGAGAGTTCCCAGGGCGAAAGTTCGACCCAGGGCAGCAACTTTAAGGGGATTTGAGCTGTCCATTTCTTCAAACTGTAGAGAAAGTCAGGTTAGTGAGCACGTCGCCTTCTGTACTGCAGTTACACTGTTTATAACAGGAGGAGTCAGCCTACAAGTCTACTGTGTAAATGCAGTACTTCCCTGTAAACACTAGTTTGATGATGATACTGTTACACAGACTGGAGTACTGAAAAAGTCTAAACACAGTTTGAAAAAGTTTTTGTCTCCGCTCAGTTTGTCCTCACCTGGTGAAAGGTGTGTAGATCAGCTGAGTTGTGAGAGTCTTCTTGGCTTCTGACTGGAGCTTCCAGAGTGATCAGTGATGCTGCAGGATTCCTTATATCCTGTCAGGTACTGACTCCTCCCACGACACGCCTCCTGCCACCATGACGTGAAGTCTTATCCACAGAAATGATGAACTATGAAGATAAAGACCTTCCAATGACCGCAGCATTTCTGTGGAATGAAAACTTGAACAGGCGCCAGTGTTTTAATTGATTTCTAATGAACTAATACAAAAACAACATGTGCTACCACAGTAACAGAACAGAGTCTGCAGAGGTGCATCTATGTATTTAACAGAACTTTACACAAGTCTTAAGTTTCAAGAGCTTCACTTAAACCATTTAGTACATATAGTATAACATGTCTGGATTACTGATGGATGACTCCCTTCTGTCATCAGTCAGATATCTCGCTCCCTTCTCCATCTCAGGACCCCTCGACTTTGGAACGACCTACCTGAGGACATAATGCCTGCAGAATCAGTGACCTCTTTTAATAACTTCTACTTTTACAGCTTGTATGTGAAATCCCTTTTTAAACTTAGTTTTCATCTTTCCATCTTCTATTCCTTTTACTGTTCTTAGACGACTTATCAGTTTTTAATTCCCATCTTGTGATGTCTTTTTCCTTTTACTGCTCACAACCTTTTTATTTGTTCTTAATTCCTTGGATGTGATGTTGTCATCCACACAGAGAGGGAGAAACTGAAAAAGGAAAGACACACAAGGGCATAATATCGAAATAAATCAAAACATAACAAGACACTGAATCAAGACAAATTCATGTGTAACATTAAGGAACTAATATGAATGCTGGCTTAAAGTAGACATGGCTTAAAATAAGCCCCTGTTGTGACTCTTTGCACATGTTGCTGCTGATGTTGTCCAGAAGATGAACATCCACCTTTCAATGTTCTGACCCGACCAACATTAAATAACACATTCTGCCACCTGTAATCTGTAACTCTGCAGGCTGATAACAGCAGTGACACACGCAATATCTCCTTCTACTCTTTTATGTTTGATTACCAAACATGAAATCAAGTGAGTAGAGGGTCGCATATACAAGTTCACACAGCAGGCAGCAGCTGTGCAGCCTCTTTGTTCATCACCTGGGCACAGTTTGCATTTTACTGTGCTGTTCTCATCTCTTTGCCCATGAATATAAGATATGCAAACACTTCCATGGGAATAAGGCGGCGCTCTCCGCCATCTTGATACCTGAGTTACATCTTTGCACGCACTGACACAACACAACCATACTTAGACATTCACAAGAGGCCGTCTGCTGCCTGTCAGGAGAGAAACAGAAACAGTGTGAATGCATCAGGAATTTTCTTTATATGGTTATTTTTTTGACAACAAAGGGAACAAAGAATTATGGTGAAATTCTCTGAGAAATGTCCTTATTTCTTAAACGAAAGCACGATTTTATCAAATTAATCAGAGTTACAGTTCAGACAGTATTAATGTGATAAAATACTATTTTACACTGTGTTACATCGGCCAACAGGAGGGATGGCAGCTGAAATGGTCTCTGTACTCACATGTAGATATTTCACTGAAATCAGCTTTTTCCAAATAAAATAGGCATTTATCACATTTAGATGTCTGAACTGTATCTTTGATTAATTTTGTGTTTTTTCAATTGAATAAAATTGTGCTTTTGTTTAAAAAATAATGCCATTTCTCAATGACCTCAAACTTTTGAGAGGCAGTACATTTCTAAATAACCAATTGAATTACTGTAATGTAAGAATTTCACCATAATTCTTTGTTCCCTTTGTTGTCAAAAAAAAAAAAGAAAAAAAAAGAAAAGAAAAACATATAAAGAAGATCCCTGATGCATTTGCACTGTTTCTGTTTCTCTCCTCCTCCTGACAGGCATCTATGGAGGACCAAACCTGACATAAGTATGAATAAATAAATAAATAAATAAAAAAAAGGCATAAATGCATAAATAAATACATAAATAAATAAATACATAAATAAATGCTGAAATAAATGAATAAATGTATAAATAAATAAGTGCATAAATAGATAAATGCATAAATAAATGAATAAATAAATAAATGCTGAAATAAATGTATAAATAAATAAATAAATAAAAGTATAAATAAAAGAATAAATGCTTTTTATTCATTTCTACATTTCTGTTCACCTACATTTATTTATTTCTGTATTTCTGTTCACCTACATTTATTTATTTTTGTATTTCTGTGTCCATATGTAAATGAGGAGGTAGGAGGTCCTAACCTCAGTCAAGAGCATGATTGGTCAAATCGGAGAGCCAGACAAAAGCAAACGATTCCTGATCTCAAGCCGCGCTCTCTGCAACATTGTAAACAGCTCCAGTTAGCTTAATGGCCTCGACCAGTGTGACAGGTTAACTGGCGTTCATTTTAACTTGAGAGGGTCCCAGATGTGCTGGTGGTGTGGTTTGAGAATCCTGCCTGGAGAGCCATGTCCGCTAACCAGGAAAAACATTCTGCTCATCGCTCCAAGTCCTGTATATGTGTATTCGTTTTGACGTGGTTTGAACACTTCTATCCACACGGAGATGCCGGGGCTGCGACTTGCAAACCACTGCTAGACGAGCGCTACAGAGCACAAATCGTCCAAAAGTGCATGTTGTCGGTCTCATATCTTTGTCGTGAATCTCTGTACTCTCAAACAACTCGTGTGGAAGAGGCTGAGGCATTTGTTCACGCCGAGCGGCTCGAGAGCGGCGTGGACACCACTGTTAGCAGTTAGCTGTTAGCTTTTAGCTGCTCGCTGTAGCACTAAGAGCATAGCGTCCAGGTTAACTGTTGACACATGTTACCACCGAGAGTGAGATACATGTCTGGGCTTTCCTATGAACCATTGTCGCTACTGGTGTTTTTATCACAGGTTGATCTGGACGTCTCACGATTTGCCACAGCTGACTGACGTCAAGCTGAGCTCGGGCTGGATGTCAACGTACTCTGTTTGACCAGCAGGCTGTATGACAGTGTACAGTTTTCACACTGACTTAGCTTCAGCTTAATAACGATGTATGCGGCTCGGAACGATGGCTTTAAGTGACCATTTGAACGCAGTGCGGAATGAAAAATACCCGATGGTAACCGGTGTCACAAGGTAACCTGAACGCTGCGCTACAGCGAGCAGCTAACAGCTAACATAAGAGCTAAAAGGGGTCTCCACGCCGCTCTCATGCCGCTCGGCGTGAACAAATGCCTCAGCCTGTTCCACCCATGAGTTATTTGAGAGTACAGACATTCACGACAAAGATATGAGAACGACAACATGCACTTTGGACGATTTGTGCTCTGTAGCGCTCATCTAGAATACACATATACATGACTTGGAGCGATGAGCAGAAAGTTTTTCCTGCTTAGCGGACATGGCTGAGGACCCCTCTCTCTCCAGACGGGATTCTCAAACCACACCACCAGCACACCTGGGACCCTCGCAAGTTAAAATGAATGCCAGTCAAATTCATAACTAAACCAGAGCTACATGAACAAATGTCAACAACTGCAGCTAACAGTTAGCTGAGCGGGCTTGCTGGTAGCCAGCAACATTCCTGTACAGTGTACAGGAATCAGCGCTGCTAGTAAGGCAGAAGTAGTAGACCCTCATCGAGCACACTCCTGTAACCAATCATGCTAGATAGATAGATAGATAGATAACTTTATTTATCCCCAAGGGGAAATTAGGTCATCGTAGCAGCAGTACAATACAATCAGAAATACAAAAAACAATAAGAGCACAATATCGCAGTTTAAAACACTATATACAATATACAATATACATAAGATGCTTAGCAGTTCCAGATAAATATTAAATAATATTAAATATTAAATACTGAGCAAAATGGAACTAAGTGGATTTGAAGGTGCAAGATAAAGAGAGAAAGGTGCATTTTTAATTACAGTGGTAAGATTTAAGTAATAAGTCACTTAAATTATGTGAGTATATTGCCTGAGCGTTGCTGTTAAGTGTTGTAAAGTCTGATGGCACCAGGTAGGAATGATTTCCTGTGCCGTTCTTTAAGTCTTGACTCATTTAAGGTTGAATGAGTCTGCTGCTGAAGCTGCTCTTAAGCTTGTCTAGGGTTTCGTGGAGGGGGTGAGAGACATTGTCCATGATCACCAGCAGTTTTGCCAGCATCCTGTGCTCCACCACCTCCTCCAGGGTGACAAGCTTAGAGCCAACAACAGACCCTGCCTTTTTTATGAGTTTGTTTAGTCTGTTTGCGTCGTTTGCTTTGATGCCCGCACCCCAGGACACCACAGCGAAGAAAATGGTGCTCGCGACAACAGACTGATAAAACATCTGGAGCATCCGGTTGCAGACGTTAAAGGACCTGAGCCTCCTCAGGAAGTAAAGCCGGCTCAGGCCCTTCTTGTAGACTGCCTCCGTGTTTGCGGTCCACTCCAGTTTATCGTCCAGCACCACACCCAGGTACTTGTAAGAGTCCACAATGTTGATGTCTGTCCCACCGATGCAGACTGGAGAGGGCGGGGGCTTGTTCCTCCTGAAGTCCACCACCATCTCTTTCGTCTTCGCCACGTTCAGCTCTTGACTGAGGTTAGGACCTCCTACCTCCTCATTTACATATGGACACAGAAATACAGAAATAAACAAATGTAGGTGAACAGAAATACAGAAATAAATAAATGTAGGTGAACAGAAATGTAGAAATAAATAAAAAGCATTTATTCTTTTATTTATACTTTTATTTATTTATTTATACATTTATTTCAGCATTTATTTATTTATTCATTTATCTATGCATTTATCTATTTATGCACTTATTTATTTATACATTTATTTATTTATTTCAGCATTTATTTATGTATTTATTTATGCATTTATTTATTTATTTATTTATTTATACTTATGTCAGGTTTGGTCCTCCATAGAAGCAGGCATCCTGTGAATGTCTAAGTGTGGTTGTGTTGTGAAAGTGCGTGCGAAGATGTAACTCAGGTATCAAGATGGCAAAGAGCGCCGCCTTACCACCATGGAAGTGTTTGCATATCTTATATTCATGGGCAAAGAGATGAGAACATCACTGTGAAATGCAAATGCTAACATGATAACACGTTTTCTGTTGATTAATGAGTCTGTTAACATGACAAACCTGGATTAGCTACCACAGCAGACCATTGGACCACAGGAGGGATGGCAGCTGAAATGTCTTTAAACTTGTACTGAGATATTCCTTAAAAAAATCAGCCATATGCAGCTACAATAGTGAGTTGTTGTCTTTGTCAATTCTGCTCTTGTTTAAAGAGTAAGGACATTTTGAGCTGAAGCGTACATTTAAAAATAATGAATCAGTTACTGTAAGAATTTTCACAGAATTAAGTTTTTCCTTTTATTGCCACAAAAAAATACATTCACACCATTTCTGTTTCTCTCCTGACAGGCAGCAGACGGCCTCCTGTGAATGTCTAAGTATGGTTGTGTTGTGTCAGTGCGTGAGAAGATGTAACTCAGGTATCAAGATGGCAGAGAGCGCCGCCTTATCACCATGAAGTGTTTGCATATCTTATATTCATGGGCAAAGAGACGAGAACATCACTGTGAAATGCAAACTGTGCCCAGGTGATGAACAAAGAGGCTGCACAGCTGCTGCCTGCTGTGTGAACTTGTATATGCGACCCTCTACTCACTTGATTTCATGTTTGGTAATCAAACATAAAAGAGTTGAAGGAGATATTGCGTGTGTCACTGCTGTTATCAGCCTGCAGAGTTACAGATTACAGGTGGCAGAATGTGTTATTTAATGTTGGTCGGGTCAGAACATTGAAAGGTGGATGTTCATCTTCTGGACAACATCAGCAGCAACATGTGCAAAGAGTCACAACAGGGGGCTTATTTTAAGCGAGTCTGACAAGTTGCTTTTCTCAGTAGTTTTTCTTTTGTGATGTAACTAGAAAAATATCCTGTTTGATTCATGTTATCCATATTTTATTGTTTCATATATACAGTTATTTATAAACACATGAACGGCCATCTGTTGAATCTGCGTCAGGGTGAATGGTTCTAATGAGTCATTATAAAATAAGAAGTCAAAATAATGAGATGAAAAAGTGATAAACATGATAAAAAGTTGAAGTTGTTGAAGTAGGAAGTCCATATTTCATGAATCTGTAAATTGAATGGTGTAAATCAGTGGTCCCCAACCTTTTTTGCACCCATGGACCGTTTTCATGTACGACAAGTTATGACGGGGGGCGGGGGGTAAAATTACAGCAGTTGTCCACTCACCGTCCCAGCAGCTGCAGTTCAGCCACTTTAACAGCCAACTTCAATACAGTTGTCCATCTCCCACTTCTTCCGTCTCATCTTTGGGCCTTTTCCTTTTTTCTTTGCAAAGTAGCTCTCCGAAGACGTTTGTTTTCCACTAATCTCAGCTAGCTTGATTTTTTAGGGTATTCCGGTCCGTGACTGAAACAGGTACGTGTCAAGCACGCCAAGAGGAACAGACAGATGTTGTTAAAAGAGAATCAATTTTTCAGAATAAAACAACTTTCCGAGTATGATCAATTTTGTGCAGGTCATGAATCAGGTGATTTACTGTATGAAATTATGTCAACACATACAAGAATAAGGAGACAAGGCCCTGAGGCCAGACTCATCTGGGCTGCTGCTCATATAGGATTTATAGGTAATGAAAGAGTGGACTAATTAGCCAAACAAGGTGCGGAAAAAGGAAACATAGACATGGGATGTCGTCTGTCTGAGCTCTTACATGATTGGCAGGGAGCGGGCAGGGCCTTTAACTGTGTAGTTAAATGACTGAAGACACGTGGGTGAGGACGGGCGACATCTGAATGGTCTGTTATTAAACACTCAGTTGAAGCGCTTCACGTCATAATCATAATCATAATCATGATCATAATCAGCAGCAACCTGTGTGTTAGTTTGTCACCTCACAGTGATTAAACACAGGTCAGGTTGTGTTTTTAAATCTGGAACATCAGGACTGAATTTATTCAGCTGGTATCAGCTCAGAAAACATTGTGTTAACAGAACTAAACTTCATGGTGCAGATAAACAGATGTGGTTTGTGTTTCTGGTCATTGTGATTTCCTCAGTCAGCTGAAACGACTGACAGAAGTTAAATCATCAGTTTTATTGAACTTTATTTCTAATGATGGAGCTCATTTAAAATATCAATGAATGTGCAACTCAGAGATGTTAAATGACTGCTTCAGAGTGCAGCTCTGCAAGGAATTAAACAGGTTAATAATCAGCAGGCAATAAGAAAAACAGCTACTGAAGTTTTGATTTAATCTGCAGACTGTTATTTTTGAATGGTATGAACTTTGTTTGTACATAAAACAAACATTTTTAGCAAATATTTTTTTGTCATTTCTGTTTATTCTCACTGTAAATTGAATCATTCAGTTTTTTTGTTACTGTTGGTTGGACAAAAAAAGATATTTGAAGACGTCACTTTGGACATTTTTCACTAATTTCTTTCTTTAATTTTTTCATCAAACTTAGATTTCACATAATTTTTTTCTGTAACTGGTAGAAATAATCTTCCATGTCATGATGGTTTCTATGATTCGTTAACAGCGTCAGTTGCAGCTTCTCTTCTGCTCTCCTGCAGCAGACAGTAAATGTCTGTGCTGACGGCGCCCTCAGCAGGTGAACACAGGTCACTGCAGCTCTGCACACAGTCTATAATTGGCTCAAGCTGAGGGCTGCTGGGTAATCCAGAGCGTCTCACTGAGGTGGAGGTTCCCCTCCATCACAGTCCAGGTGATCCGACGGCAGCGTTCACCTGCAGCCGTCTGTGATCTGTCTGCGCCGCCGTCCTCCTCTCACATGTCGGCCGTGTCTGGAGCTCACCTGTGTCGTCCAGGTAACACCTGACAGAGAGTGTGTTAGTGTTCCACCTGCTGCCTCTCACCTTCCTCACCTGTGTGTCTCTGCAGCCAAATACTGAGACGGTTAAATAGCCCCAAACCAACACTGAGTGATCTTTACATTCAGACTGTTTTCATGTTCAGAATCCATTCCACCGGTTTCACACAAACATCATTTATTCATAAGTGTTTTTGGACACTTGGAGATGAATTCATCTCAAATGAGCCTGTTAACCCCTGCTCTGCTATATTCAGAGATGAAGCTGCAGCCAAAGAACAGGCTGTAATTATTGTTGATTGATTGATTGATTGATTGATTTGTGTGTGTGTTTGTGCGTGTCAGGTTGTCTCTGTGTCTGATGAGGCAGCAGGGATTGTGTTGTAATCAGACTGACGGTCGTCTGCTGCTGTTTGTGGACGTCTGAATGATCCATTTGTTTGTCTGATCGATATATCAGGATGAATTCATCACTGTTTTGTCCTGTAATGTTGCTTTGTGGCACATTTCTCTTTATTTAGTTGAGTGAAGGACCTGTGTAGTCATCAGACTGTCAGACCAATGAGTCGCCTATAATCTACAGAAACACAGACGGTCAGACACATACAGCAGGAAGCAAGCGGAGACAGACGGAGAGCAGAAGATAAACACCAGATTATAAACTCAATCTTTGTCTTCCATCAATACATACATTCATGTTTTTATTCACTAATGAAACAGTTATTTGGAAGACACAGTGTTGAGTACCTGGAACTTCCCGCTGCTCATGGACAGAGAGAGGAACTGATGGAAGAGACGCTTCTGCTCCGTGCTGCTGATGTCGGTCACGTGACCAGCGAGGACGCTGTCCAGAGCTCCACAGTACCTGATGGAGGACAAACACACAGCTAACGCTAACACCAGCAGTGTGATGGTCACTCCGTGGCGTCTCCATCACCTGCAGCAGTCAGACTCACCTGGACTCCAACAGTCGGACCAGAGGCAGCAGACGCTGGTTGAAGGTGGCCATGTTCTCAGCTGAGAGTTCACTCTGACTTAGATATGCGAATATCTCAGTACAAGTTCAGAGACATTTTAGCTGCCATCCGTACTGCAGGATGATGGCTTGCTGTGTTAGCTAATTCATGTTTGTCATGTTTAATGGCTCATTGGTCATCAGAAAACCCTGATTACACTTCTATTTATTAATATATACAGTTATTTATATACAAATATACAAACACATGAACTGCATCTTTTGAATCTGCATCAGGGTGAATGGTTCTAACGAGTCATTTTAAAATAAGAAGTCAAAATTATGAGATAAAAAAGTGATAAACATGATAAAAAGTTGAAATTGTTGATGTAGAAAGTCCATATTTTATTAAATCGCTCTACAGCGGGGTTCTTCATTGTTAAGCAAATTGTCATAACACAATCAGTGTGGTTGGCTATGGTGTTGGTTTGGCAGACACTCTGTAGTGTAGCTTGGGAGGAGAACACTAGCCTAACCAAACTGTGTGCTGGCCTAAACTATAGGGGGTACCTTCCTGTGGAGGAGGGGTGGCTATCGCACAATCTATTGGCCCTTGGCATACAGATTGGGGTCAATAAAGATAAGCACGGTCTACAAGCATAACTTTGTTTACCAAACCTGAAACATGCACTAACTGGAATGCAGGATATCAACAATCTGAGCATTGTCTCTTTAAATTGATCGGGATGAAACATTTGGTAGAAACAGCTTAAGAACAAAACTTGTGTTTCACAGAGCTGGCAGCATGCTGTGGCTCTATCTCAGGCTCTACTTCAGGCTCTACTTCTTACTCAGGCTGACATGCAAGGCAGCAACAGCCAGAAATACATTTCTGTGTACGCTGTGATTAACACGACTTCAATTGTCTTCAAATTATGACAGCTTCACTACAATGCATTGAATTCGGGATATTCAAATGCTGAACTGAATTTTCACAGTTTCTTCTGAGCACTTTCAACTTGAATAGATAGCAGTAATAGCAAATGGCTCAAAGTGGCAGTTAGTGACGTAAAAAATGTTGGTTAATCAAATGGGTTATAAATTTGATTGATAAATCAATTCTCATCACACTGCAATTGTTTGTAAGTACAAATCAACGTCTACTCCTGTTGTAGACTAGTGGGGTTAAATGTCAAGACTTTTGGCTAGAAGGTTCAAGATGTGAATCTCACATTTTAGCACTCTCCAAATATTGCTTAAATTAACATTGCACATTTATAAATGATTGCCAAGCGAACATTTCCTCACACGGGGCACCATTGTGTGGATTCCTCACACGGGGCACCGTGTGTTGTCCATAATAATTAACGATTACCAGGGATGATTATTTATCATGATAATTGATATGACATTATCACTTTTTGTTGGCTTATTTTATAGAGGAGGCTGACACAGGTGCAGGATCAAATGGGCCGGCCATCACTGAAGCCTATTCAAGAAGTGGAAACATGCTGGAACAGCACTTACCATATGCTCCAACAGGTGTATGACCTAAGGGAACCCTTAGAAGCAGTTTTGGAAGGTCCATCTACTGACATTCCCCCACTCACAACAGAGCAATATGACATAATAGCAGAATCTCTAATAGTGCTGTCCCAGTTTAATGATGCCACAGTCGAGCTGTCAGAGGAGAAGAGAGTGTCGGGATCCCGCCTGAATCCCCTGTTATCAATGCTACACCACTCTGGCTGAGAGTCTGAGGCAATTAAAGGAGAAACATCATGTCATTGACAACGCTGCTCGATCTGTGGTTTAAAAAGATGGGCTTCTTTAGCCCCAATAAAGCTGCAGATGCAGAGAAGAGGCTCACTTTTGAATGTGCAGCTGTTATCTGAACAGCGTGTCTTCCTCGTCTTCCTTCCTCCTTCCGCACACATTAGAAGCTTCTCAGCCTGTGACTCAAGGTGACAGTTACATTCTAATTGTGTTATCATGGGCC
This sequence comes from Sparus aurata, assembly GCF_900880675.1. NCBI lineage: Eukaryota > Metazoa > Chordata > Actinopteri > Spariformes > Sparidae > Sparus > Sparus aurata. The sequence continues at coordinate 25,796 of NW_022045227.1, forward strand.
TATTTAGTCACTTACAGCCTGTTTCTCTATCCTAGGTAGCAAACTGTGGCATCGGTTGGACGCCACAGTCATGCAGACAAGGACCTCAAATGCCACTGTGGAGGAAACAGTGGAGGTCCAAACGTGCCGGGGTGAACCGAACATTGACAGACTGGAGAACCCCCTTGAATATTGGAAACGACAGAAAAAAGTATATCCGAACTTGTAAGAACTTGCTGTTGCGTTTCTCTGTACTCCAGCTTCATCTGTGCATTGTGAAAGGGTATTTTCGAAAGCAGGCAAAATCCTATCAAAGGAAACAAACTGCCTGAGGCCCAGCACAGTGGAGAAGTTGGTGTTTTTCAATAAAAATGAATAAAATATCCCTATTGTATGTGTTACGTTTTGTCCCTAGTAACACAAGCACATTCACATCACAACCTTCTCCCCAATTTGTTCCAACTTTCCCCTCCGTCAATGCCATAATTCTATCAGAAAAGCAGACACTATATTTATTATATTATTTGTTTATTGGTATCATCATTTAAGCACAATTCAGTTCAAAGCTTCACACACCAAAGCCATGGTGTCATTATAATCACTCTGCCTGTTTTACATTTATTGTCCACTTGATGGCACAGTAGAGCAAATGAAGCTCCATGAAGCTTCGGCCCATGAGTGAACCAAGTGGATGGGAAGCTTTAATGTTTCATGAAGCTTTGTCTCGCCATCACTACCCAACACACAGAAACAATATCACAATAATAATACATGTATAAAGAGAATCCAAAACATGAGTGGAACTTGTTCTCTATGACTCTGAAAAAAGGTCAATTAAACGAATTAACAACTAAACTAAGAAATAAATCCCCAAAAACATATTTTATATATATATGTATGTATATATATATATATATGTATATATATATATATATATATATATATATATATATATATATTATACATGTATTATGACAACAGTGATGCTTAAACACTCAGATTTTATATATCTATGTGTGTATATATATATATATATATATATATATATATATATTATATATATATGTACACACACATATATATATAAAATCTGAGTGTTTAAGCATCACTGTTGTCATAATACATGTATAATATATATAT
>NW_022045228.1:0-26863 GCF_900880675.1 Sparus aurata
TATGAATTATCATCAGGGGGGCTGATGAAAGCTTCTCTTTTTCTCCTTTTTGTTCATGTTCTATTTTTCTGAGTTTAAAATGATCCTCATCTGTATCTACCAGAGCTGCTGTCAGATATTAAAGGGTAAATTCAACTAAATAGGAATTCAGTCCTCGTCTTTTCAGCTCTCGTGCTGATGGAGAGTCAGGTGAAGTGTCGTAGTCCACAGAACATCTCAGGAGCTCAATTAAACTTTGCTGAATTAGTTATCAGAACTTCCTGTTTGCAGTGTGCCTGTGGATATACACGCTACTGTCACCAGATTACTTTCATACTGATGGAAACTTAAAAATGTGAAGTTTCTGAGGCAAGCAGCTCAAAGATTTCTGAACCATTTGTCTTCCACATTAGTGAAGTGCTGGGAATCCTCAGTAACCATGGTGACCATGCCTCATCCACATCAGTCTTCCCTCCTGATGACAAAAAAAATGCAGTATTCAATTACAGATGTCATTAGTCACATTTAAAATATAGATTAATGCTGTAGTTGTATGTTTGTATGCCGTCTTATCATTGCATCCTAAAATGGCTTACCTGAGCTTGGTCCACCTTGGTTGGTCTCCTTGTTCCCATGTAAGACCCCATAATGCCTCAGCATAGAGGAGGTGTTGCTGTATCCAAGTTCTTTGGAACACAGACACTTCACCTTTTAAAATACCAGACATGAGAAAGAAATCAGAACAAGGGATATGCTGTGTTGCCACATTTAGTCATTACTGTGTATACATTATGGGAGATCAGCTCAAATTGTTCCCAGACAGGGAAAATCTTTTCTTTCTCGCAGGTTCCATCGTAAAGTCAAATGACACCTGAATAGATCGCAGAGAAAAAACAGAAACTACACAAAATGTGAGGTAACGGGGGACCTCCATTGCATTTCGTTGCCCCTTAAATCTAGCATCGAACGCCAAAACCATGAAACAGTTCCTGAATCAGTCACGTGGTACGGCCGGCTCGTGAGGCTTCGAACAAACCTCGATACGCGCTTCACAAATATCTTCCTGGACTACTCGACACAGAAGACACATCACTACGAATGTCACACTGAGGAACAAAAGACCATCTGTGTGGCAGCAGCTCAGCTTTATAGGCTACAGGTGGCTGATCAGGTGCACTGCAGTGGCCCCGCCCCCGGAATGTACCATTTCTGTGGGGGAGTCTGATTCTCTTTGAACAAATCCAGTTCCAGTGCCTCAATTCATTGATTCAATCAATCAATCAAAGATTTTAAAGTTACTAAAATTTCCTCCCAGTAAAAGGTCTGAACCTCACAAAGTCCAGCTTGTGTCTTACAGTCTTCCCCACATTCAATGTTCAACACTTGTACAGTCATCAACCAGATATTTTACCAGAAATAGAAGTCGTCCCAGGCGAATTAATTTAAGGCCTTTATTTCAAGTTAAAGAAAACAGAGGCCTCAGTATAAAAGCTATAAAAGGTGAAAACAGAGCTCAGAATAACCTTTTTTACGCTTCAATTAGACATTTCAAGTGAAAACACGTCAACATATTCAGAAAACAGTCAATAAAAAGTGCAAACAGCCTTTTCTCTTTGAATATCTGCTTCTTTTCTTTGACTTGTCTTCCTGAGAGGAATGGGCATGTGATGGTCCTGCCACTGATTTCAATCTTGGCTGAATGGAGTCGCTGCCGTTCTCATGCAGATCTGTAGGTGTTCACCTGTGAGCCTGGAACCAGACTTGTTCTTCATGTTGTTGACGGTGGAAAAAGCCGACTCACAGCCGTCAGTGGGTCCAAACGTGGTCCAGGTGTGCAGTGCTGCTTTGGTTAGAGCATGAAAACAGTGTGCAGCAGCCAGAAAGCAGCAGGTCAGTGGCCTCTAAATGCTCTTCATGCATCACTTCCTCACAGATCAATGAGCTCCAGCTGCAGAGATCCCACATGAGCCCACCTCAACGTCTGTGTCACCTCCTGTGAAAAGTTCTGTGATGAGGAGAGGATTGTGGGTCAGCAGGAGGAGCTGCTGCCCGAGGCTGAAGCTGTCAAAGCTTTTACTGAAGTTTCCACTCAGCTTGTGTATGAAGTCAACACGGGGAGGAACATCTCTCTCAGACTGAGTGTGTTCTGCAGCTTTGGGAAGTGTGTTTACTCTCTTTCAACATCTGCTGTGAGAATGTGCAGCTTCCTGTGGAAACATCTGACAGATTTCATCCAATGAACCACTGAATGTTTCCGGTCCTGCAGCTTTAACTTGAGCTCATGAAGGTGTGATGTGATGTCAGCCGACACAGCAACCGTCTCCATGTTGTGCTCATCTTGCAGAAACAGTGAAATCTGTGTTGCTGTCTGACTCTTGAGCTGCTCTTGTTCATGACTTCAGTGCACAGAACAGTGTGATGGATGAGACGGTGGTGAGCTCTGAGATCAGGGTCGTCTTCTCTCTTCCCACCATGGCAGGGGCTCCATCTGTGGTGATGAGACCACCTGGTTCAGATCGACACCTCTCTGTCTCAACATCTCCTTTATTGCTGCATATATGTCCTCTCCTCTCGATGTGTCTCAGTGGTGTTACAGACAACAGCTCCTCACAGAGCTCTTTATCATCTCTGGGAAAAGATGGAAACCTTTTAGAAACAGGTGAGCATCATCAAAGATCATCTAGACTCTAGACGATCTTTGATGATGCTCACCTGTTTCTAAAAGGTGAAACCAGGTGTTTCTACTGACAGAGGAGATCATTCCGGCTCCGTCTCCTGCTAAGACCCTCAGACTATACAATCTTTGATGATGCTCACCTGTTTCTAAAAGGTTTCCACCTCTTTCATTCTTCCATCCTGGATATTTTCAAAGTAAAAGTGATCAAACAAAAACACTTAAAACAATAACAGGAAGTTAACAGTAGAAAAACACCACGTCAGCACAATGAGACAGTTTAATGAATATATACATAATAATACAGACTTGTTTGTTTGTTTTGTATTCTAATCAGCTGTTAATATTCTGTTTCTGTAATAAAACATCCTGATAAACAACCTGTTTTTACATCCATCTGTTTATTATGTCACCATGGAAACCATCAGATGAGTTTATGAACACGATCACAGGTTTTTTTTTTCTTCTCATCATTATAAAAACACATAAAACAACCAGAAACATCAACATGTGAGTGACACACATCTTGTTAAATAAAGCTTCAGAGACGTTTGATTTTACGTCCTGAATGTTTTTCAGGTGAAAGTGTTGAAATATAAAAACTGAAGTCGTGTGGAAAGTATGACACGTGTGTTATTTTCAGAACATCAGTAAAGGACAGAGTAAAATAAGATATTTAGATGTTCTGTAGATACGGGTCGCTCCACACCGACTGACCCAGGACCTGCCAGCTCATGTCACACATTCTTTTTAAAGACATTTGTGTTGAAACTTTTGTTCAATTCATGACAACTTGTAAAATCGCAAAAAAAGTTGTTTTGTCTCAAATTCACCAAAATCCTGAAATTGAGTTTAAAGAGTCAAAGTTAAAAAATCCACAAGTTAAAAAGTATTTGGAGTTCAGCTGCACGATCACATTCAGTTCATTTAAGTTTCTACATGAAGTGTTCTGGAGAAGCGGGAAAAGTTCTGGATTGTGGGTGAGTTGGCTGGTTGGAACGACCCATAATCACTACATGACTTATTGATTCACACACATGTTGAAGCATTGAACAGATTTGGTGAGAACTTAAAGCGTTTAACAAAAGAAATGAAGAGAAAATTAATGATTGAATTTGAGTGTTAAACAAATGAGTCACATACAGATTGATGAGAGTCGTCAGGACAGAAGATCTCTGAGTCCCACTGATTCTGTGCTGCCACCTGCTTTCATTTCATCATCAATTCATGTCTCAGCAAACTTTTACACTCATTCTGTTTTGCTTTTATTAATTATTTGTTCCTTCTCTAAAAGAAAACATGTTTAAGCTTTAAGAATATTAAAAATCTGTTTTAAAAAACGTCTTTTATCCTGAAACAAGTCAGAATAATAAAATAAAAAGAGGAGTTTAAGTTGTGCTCGCTGTGCTGCAATCAGACAGAATAATACTTGTTTCAGATATTTTCTAAAATCAAGTCAAAGTTTTTGTTCTTCACTCGATTTCTGATGCCAGGAAAGAAAGTTTAAAGGAGCAGTCTGTAGTTTAGTTGAAGAAACAACAACGAGCAGACAAAGATCTTCATCAGCTGATCAACAAACTAAACAAACTTTATACTGTTTCACTGTGTTTATATGTGGCGGACCCTGCCACCTCTCTGGCTTCAAACAGTGTTCTGTTGGAAAAAAAAAAGATCATTACCTCATTGATATTATAAATATTTGATGTTGTTATATTGAGCTACTTTAGCAGAGGAGAAACATTTCAGTGATGCTGTGCGACATCTTTCAGTCTGATTATAAACTCGTCAGCTGATCGTTTCACAAACAGTCAGATTTAAACAAAAAGGAACAATTTGTACAAGTTTTGGACTCTTTGCTCTGAACATCAACGTTCAGAAGCATCAAACATGAGCTCAAATCTCTTCAGCACTTGTTTAAAAACGTCATCAGGACAGTTTAGTTTGTGATCTCTGAAAGTGTTTCAGTATTTCATCCGGCTCTCAGACTTCCAAACATCTTCAGCCAACCGGCTCAGACAGAGAAAGACTTTTCTCACAGCTGTTTAGTTTCACAGACGAGATTCAAATCCAACAAACGTCCTGAAAATACAGCCGGACTTCAACAGCCACAAAACACTGAGAGAAACACAATGATTGTCATTCAAATGTGTTTTCTTCTCATATAATAATCACACAGAAATGAATAGATGTTGTGCAGTTTATCACGTCACTACGGACATAATTACATGTGTTAACCAACACCATCAAACTTTTAGTTTCATCAATAGAAATACATGAAACAAGTCAGAGTGTTTCAGGTGGAGTGTCGAGTACATTTGATCAGATTTTACTGTCCATTCACAACTTTGTTCACAATGATTCTTTACAATTAAAGCTGCAGACGAGTCAATGTTTTCTGTTTCTTACATTTCACTAATAGTTCTGGATTTTATTGGAACAAGAGCCAGAATTCAAAACAACACATGACAGAAAGTACAAGTCAACGCAATTTACACAATTTAATGGAAGAAGTTTAAAATGTAAATGAAGAATCTTTTCAATCAGTTTGAATCATTTTGTACAAAGTTGACTGATGAATTTATTACAAGAAGCTGAAAGATTGAAGTGACTGTGATCCTGTACAGACTCAACTGTTCAGCACTGACAATGTTTCTGTGACAGGAGGAGACTCTGCACACTAAACACCACACAGACGCACTGAGGAGGAACCAGAACTGGACCTGAAGAGTCCAAATCCAGGATAAAGAGGTTCAGTGAATGTGGTGTTGAAGGTGTGGAGGTGGATCAGTGAGTCAGAGGAGACTCTGTAGAAGGACAGAGTGCCAGCAGGACAGTCCACATACACTGCTACTCTACCAGAGGAGGAGGAGGAGGAGGAGGAGGAGGAGGGGGAGGAGGAGGAGGAGGAGGAGGAGGAGGAGGAGGAGGAGGAGGAGATGTCTGTTTCTCTGTTATTGTGACAGACATAGTAACAACCATCATCAGAGCACTCCAGACTCCAGGACTGATCATTCCATCCAAACACAGAGTCTTCACTGTCTCCTTTCCTTCTGATTCTTCTGTAACTCACTGATATAGAAACTCTTCCTCTCCACTCGACCTCCCAGTAACAGCGACCAGTCAGACCAGTTCTACACAGCAGCTGAGGACACCAGGACTCAAACCTCTCTGGATGATCAGGATATGACTGATCCTCCTCCACACGTGTCATCTTCCTGTTGTTGTCAGACAGTTTGATGTATCTGTCGACTGTGTTTGTGTCGACTGTGAGCTCACAGGAATCTGATGGAGAGAAAAAGACACAACACAGCTGCAGTTATTAATGTGTCATCAGTGTGATGATGACATCACAGATGTGAATGAGTGATGTCACAGTGTTTTCATGAATGAAAGTAAAAAGACACTCACATCTCCACGGACCTGGTGTCAACCATCGGACTCCAGCAGGCTCCACCCTGAAAGGAGGAGGGGGGTCAGAGCAGCACATCCTCTTTCAGCATGCAAACATGGACATGACATGACTCTCATACACAGAAACACAATCTGTCCATCAGGCTGCTTCTCCCTGTTCTCCCTGAACCTCTTCACCTCTGCCACTCTCCTCACACACTGAGAGTGAGCCACAGGATGTTGGTGTGTGTGAAAGAGGACGACAACATCTGAGAACACACACAAACCTCCTGTTGGATTTATCACTTCATCTTTATTTTACTGGATGTTGTTGCTGTTTCCTGTGGGCGACCTTACGCTTGCTGTTTGATCCAATGTCAACTTGTGCTTATGTTTCTATATTATAGGACTTTTGGATTTGGACGTCAGAACTTTTGAGGTCCGATTCCTGTTTGAAGCTTGGAGGGCTTTTCTGAATCTCAGCTGCACAGTCTGCTTTTTGTTCTTGCTGTGTTTCTGCTGCTTTGTTTTACTGTGCAAAGAAACAAATACAATTTATACGTAATAAATCAATCAGAAAACATTGGACGTTGGTTCCCGACCTCTGCCACAAAACCAAGTGACAGAGACTCCCAGACTGTTTCCCTCCAGAACCTCACAAGTGTCACTGAACCTGTTTGTGATAGAAACAGTTTCATGGTTTCATGTGTTGACATGTTCATGTTACTATAGTTTGGTGCTGGATTGATATCTGATGTATATTACAGCAGTAATAGTTACTGTGAGGAGAACTTCATGTCATGTTTGATGCCATTAAAAGCAGAAACAATGACAGAAAATGTCTCTCAGTCTGAAATCTGCTGTGGTGAACATGATGTGTCCAGATGTGACCAGAGGAACATCTGACTATGAAGCCAGGAATCTCTTTCTTTCCGTCTGTCTGTGGTTCACATGTCTCCAGACATGTTAGCTAACGTTAGCTAGCTAGCTAAAAGTTCAAATGAAGCAGGACTCGCGTGACTAACGGCTGTTAGCTAACATGAGCGGCCGTTAGCGCGCTAGCTAACGGCCGCTCATGTTAGCTGGCTAGCTAACATGAGTCACATGAGTCCTTCTTCATTTGGACTTTTAGCTAGCTAGCTAACGTTAGCGTTAGCTAACGAAGCAGGACTCAAGTGACTAACGGCCGTTAGCTAGCTAGCTACTTCAGAACCCCTCACACATTTTGTTACACTTTGAAACACCAAAAATGAGCGCAGGTGTATTTTGCTTATTTTTGTTCACATATTATGTGTTTACAACTTGTTTGGAGTCCTGTTGTGGTAAATTCGTTGGGCCATATTTTCCAGAAATTCCATCACTCTCTGCAGCTGTGAAGACCCTCATTTCAGATAAGGTCACAGAGAGCTCAGGCTATGAAGGTGAAAGTGAATATGAGGCCAGTGTTGCTCTACAATCACCACCTCCTTAACCCACATCTCCCAAACCAACATCTGTAAGTACATTTTTGAAATGATCAATTAAAAACATAAAACATTCTGTCACTGGTGATTTTCTTTGTTTTTATTCCTGTGTTTCTTTCCTTCCTACAATTAATTAGGTGCAACTAGGGAATGAGACTCCACAGGAGTGTCTGCTCATTGTTGGGAGACTGCAAAAGCACAACCCACAGTGAAAGGAAAGGCCCGCACCCTTCTGCTGGGCCTGTTCAGCACTGATGTCCTACTGAAGTCCAACCTGACGGGAGGGGTCAACAAGGTCGGTCCATCTGCAGAGAGACGCAGCCTCTGGACCCCAAGAAGCTTAAAGCTTTACTCAGTAACACAGTAAAAAAAAAAAGTTTAATGGATTCATTTATTTTGCTTAAGTTATTGTAATTGGTAAAGGGTAAAAAACCTCGGGTTATTCACCGCCTGTGTCAACAGACACCAGCGATACAGCCCAGATGTGCATTTTTATTGGGATGATGTTTACAGATATGACTGTAAAAGAGGAGCTGTTAACATTACTGCTCATGAAAGAACACACGTGGGGAGAGGACATTTTTCAGTCATTCAAAGACTTTCAGGAGAAAACCAGCAGCAGCTCCTGGTGTGTAAACTGTGCAGTATTGACGGCTGTTTGTCACCTATGTGCATTACTGCTGTCAATGTTTATGTGCAGCACCAAGGGTTACATTACTCTCTCAATATCAGTTATGCATTGTGTTATATGAAGTATACTCAGTGTATGTATAAATTAAGAGATGTTTAGTATTTTTTATGTAGGTAGATCATTTCGACCTGGTCATTACTCATAAGTAACTACAAATAACTAATGTTACAGAAATGTGTTTATGTTTTGTGACACGTTTCTGGATATATATATATATATATATATATATATATATATATGTATATATATATATATATGTATATATATATATATATATATGTATATATATATATATATATATATATATATATACATATACATATATATATATATATACATATATATATATATATACATATATATATATATATATATATATATATATATATACATAAAATTCTTTATCGGTCAGGCCTTAATCCTCAATGATCTTTTATTCTGAAAGTCCTTCCAATAATCAGACTACAGCAGTCCACAAAATAAAAGGTGCATCTTTTCAATCAAACCTGTATCCATCTGCAGCGTCTTTCACGTTTGTCTGCAATAATCTAGTTTTCACATGGCAGCTTTAAGATACAACACTGGGGCCGAACAACCAACAATCAACATGAGCTGCAGACTCTTGATGATGCTCTGTCTCTGCATCGTGATGTATCTTATAATGGAGACATTTCATCACCTCTAATACATTTATGTTGCTTTTACAATTTGTAAGTTGTTTGAAAGTGAACTGAACAAGACTAAAGAGGAAAATGTAAGAGCAATGTTTTATTCTTTTAATAAAATGCTGGACGTAAAAAAAAAACATCTGCTTTTGTGTTTTTATGTGATTAATGGGTTATGAAAATAGTTGTTAGTTGCAGCTCTATAACTTGTGACAACAAACACTACTCTGTGTTGTGTTGGTAGGGAGTGAGTCTCTCTGGGGCCCGTTGCACAAAAGTAGGATTAAGACGTCCAGGATAAGTGACTGAGCTGAGCTCAATGAATCCAAAACAAGAGCGTCCAAGCTTAATTGGTTGCACAAAGACCAAGCCAGGATGAACAGACACAGATTCATCAAGCCAGGTGAAACTAATCCTGGATAAGTGCGTGCTCACGGCTCCCTCAAATAGACCCCGCCACCGATCACAGATTCACTTCATTGTGGCAAGTAGAGCGGCTTACTTTTCCCCGCCGGAGGCAGAAATCCTCATGGAGGCATAGGAGGAGGTAAAAGACATAATTAAAAAGAAATGAAACACCGCCACAGTGATAAAGCAAAGAGAAAAAGCGTGGCAAAGTATTGCTGACCGCCTGAATGCGTAAGTAGTGCACAATTACACACTCACCGCTCCGCTGAAACATCACAATTACAATCCAAATAGTTAATTCACATCTCCAAAAACGCAGTTGTACTCTAATTATCAATCAGTTGAATTTTTAATTGAAATGGACTGCAGATATGAGTGAAACTGTGTAAATGTAACTCCATCAGACTGTATAACTCTTTGATAAATAGATGAGCTAACAATAATAATAATAATAATAATAATAATAATAACTTTAATTTATTTAGCGCTTTTCAAAAGGACCCATGGTCGCTTGCTCACTGACTTCATTGAATTTCCCTTTGGGATAAATAAAGTTTCTCTTTTCTTATGTTTGCTCTGTGTGTGTGTGGTGTAGATTAAACATGACTGGGCCAAAACGGACATGGCAGCAGGTCAAAATCAAATACAAGAACATTCTGCAGAACGGTAAGGGCCCTGACTAACACTTAACAATGCACAAGCATATATTTTACCCAGAGGGTGCTTGCTCACACATTGTTTGTACTGTTTTAGCAGTGAAAAAGAAAACCCACAGACAAGGCACAGGTGGTGGGCCACCAAAAGCTGACCTCACCCCAGCAGAGGAAATTGCCTTGGAACTAAATAAAGGCAGGCCCGTGCTGGAGTGGATCCCTAGGGGGACAGAGACAAGCGTATGTCCCTCCCAAGATGCCACACGCTTCATACAAGGTATATTCTTCCATCTCTACATGGGACACAACCACATTCATATTGAATCCATTTGGACTGTCTGACTTTGGTTTGCCTATTGCCTTGCAGTTTCTGGCTGCACTGTCTCACTGTTAGAGCCACCAGCACAAGCAGCAGACGATGCTGATCCAGTGAGTACTCCATCAAAGGCATACTGTAGGCCTGGCATGTCTTGTCTACTAGCTTCAATATGAATCTGATTAAATGTGATCGGGTGAAGGTACCAGTGCAGCAGCAACAGCAGATGACGGCGATGAGGATGATGAGGAGACCATCTCTCTGGATTCCAGAAGGCATGAGGTATCATGTCAAGCCTGTGAAAGTACTATTCAGTCTACAATGGTGAGGAGTCATCATTTGGAGCCCACACAAAATCACAACCTCATTTCTGTAACAGAACCCAGATGCTGTACAGGGGGAAAGCCAGCCTGGCAACATAGTGAGTATTAATGGAAGGACACTCCATCGTGCAAAATTCCCACTGTGCTAATTGTCATGTTTTTACAGAACTCACAAGCTATCAGAGGGTTGTATGCCAACCACCCAACACCAAAGCGACATGCAGTACAAGAAGAAAAAGATGGAAAACCTTACACTGGAGTCCGAAATAAAAACAAGGACAATTAGAAAATTGGACCTTGAAATAAAAAAACTTGAGCGGGAGGTGAGTTATACCTTCAATGCACACTGTATGCTAACTGTAACACAAATGTATTAATCATTATCAATGATTAATCATCATCTTTCCTCCCCCAGCTCCAAGAAGATGACACATCGTAAAGAAAAGTTCCTTTCTGCTACAAGGCATGTAGGCATGCTTTAAATTTAAGTTAAATATGTCCTGCAGTGGTAGAGGAATTTGTGTATTTTTTTATTTTTTTTATTTAATTTAAATTGATTTGGCCTCTTATATTTCTGCTGTATACTGTGTGAATACAAGCTTGCAGGGAGGCTACTGCATCCATTCATTTGTCTGTTCATTTGATGTGTATGGATTTGTCGTGCATTTGTTTTAGTGTGCAGACATGCGGGGTGTATTATAAACAGACCTTTGAATGTGTATTTATCCTTGTGTTGTATAATATGCTTTGATTCTGTGCTTTCCATCTTGTAGAGTCACTGTGTGACTTCAGTTTTGAAAGGAGCTGATGGTTTACCTGTTTTGCTTTATCCTAATTCAATAAAGGAACATAATGTTACACTTTGATGTGTATTTATATTTATATGAGATGTGTATTTTATACAACGGAGTATTAGGGCCACACTGAGGAAGAAAGAAAAAGTTATACATTTGAGACTGGTTCTTTCTGTGGAAAAGATGCAGTTTCTTGTATATTCTTTCTAAAGTCCTGATACTTATGACAATGTGATGCTGATGTGCCAAAAGATTAAGTATCTCCTTGTTTGTGAAACCTATACTGAAGTACAATTCCACAAAATGCTCCACAGCCCTCATTTTAACAACTCTCCTCCTCTAAAACAACGGGTTACAATATTATGACTTTATTCTCAAAGTCTGTGAATTTTTTCAAAATGTGATTCAAATGTGGTATGTGACAGAGCTACGAGCACGTTGCTGCCGTCACAGTAAAGTGCTGCTGTTATTACTGTAGTCGGACATAAAGTGTGTGGATAGACTCAGTTAGTGACTGAAACCACGTGTTGTTTGCTGCCACAGAAGATAAATTAAAAGTCCATTCATGCAACGTTGTCACGCCATCTTCCTGCATTCAACACTTCCTATAAATCTTTCAAAATGAAGGTCCTGCATTATGTAGTTATTTGAAAGCTTTTATTTTGAAGCAGCAAAATCAGGAAACATTGGATTTCCACCAGCTGCACTTTAACAGCCTCCAGAACAGCTGAGAGTGAAACTGAGTCAGCAGCTACGAGCCAGGCTGAAGTAAATTACAACAGCATTAAACCAGAAGTCCACCAACTACTGTAGAGAGCTGCAGCTCTGCACAGGTCACATATCATGTTAATCAATGGAGCAGATGATTGATCACTGAATGTCTTCTTCTGTCATTTGATTTAGCTGGTGGTGCAAAACACTGAAACTTTCCTGCCCCTGCAGGCTGTTATAATGATAACTACCCAAACGCAGCAGCGGTTCACCAATTCTCTGCCGTTGGTCGCTCACACAGAGTGAAGCAGCTCCGCCTTGATTACAAACTGACGTGTAATTCACACAGAAAGCCGACGCTGCGGCTCCTATAGAGGCGTGACCTACACATCATGATGATGACGTCAGTGTTTGTTTCCCTGTTTTCATTCTGTCAATCTAAACCCACTGATAGTTTATAATTATATGGATGCTGTTATAATGTGTAGTGATTTAGAGCTAAAAACGTAACTTTGTCACTTTCAAGGATGTTTGGTGGGTCAAGATCTCAATTACATAAGTAAATAATTTCCATCAGTAAACTCGACGCTGTCTGACTCACTAACGGGGACGGAGGCTGTTTTCTGGGGGAAAATTCACTGAAGTCACGTGGATCTGCTGTATTTTCTTGCTCAGCTTTTGTTTGGTCCTGTAACTTTGGTTTGTGGAACATTTCTCTTTACTTAGTTGAGTGAAGGACCTGTGTTGTTATCAGACTGTCAGACCGACACGCCCTCGATATGCACAGCTGGCTTATTCATTCACACTGGTTCAGTTCGTCAATAAAGTGCCCCTGATACTACCTCCAGAGGCGGATCAGCGCCAGAGCTAAATTTCACCCCTCTCAGCCTCCGGCGGAGAATTGGCAGTGTGCAGTGTGAATGTGGCTACTGACTGTCTGTGGCTGCAGCAGGACTCTACATACCTGAGAGTGTCCAGTCTCCAGCCTGGATCCTTCAGTCCAGCAGATAGCTGCTTCACTCCTGAGTCTCCTGGATGATTGTAGCTCAGGTCCAGCTCTCTCAGATGGGAGGGGTTGGAGTCCAGAGCTGAGGCCAGAGAAGTACAGCCTTCCTCTGTGATCAGACAGCCTGACAGCCTGCAGACACACAAAACAACACACATCACACATCAGCTGAGAGTCCTGATAATTCAGTGCACATCTGTGTTTAATGGATTTAGCATTTATTATATTCATCATCTTAGTTTTCAATAATCAGCACTAAACACAGAGTATAACTGAAGTCGATAGAAATGCCATTAGTTCTGCAAATATTTGACCATGAACCAACATATTGTACAGGTTAAAATGATGACTTGATGATGGCATCAGATGAAAAATCAGAGGATCACCAAAGAAATTACAGTTCATCCTGAGGGGAGCATGAATATATATATACACACACACATACACACACACACACACACCGGATGTGTATATACATATATTTTTTTAAAATATATATATTATAGATTAGGGGTGTCATTGCTTTAGTTTTTTTGTTGTTACTTTGATGAATCTGTTAAAGGGATATTCCGGTGTAAGTTTAATCCATGGTCTAACACACCGTGAAACTGTGTTAAACTCCCTCTCGAGAGATAAAGTTTGCAGACCGCTGGCTAACGTAGTTTTAGCATCCTCAGAAACGACCGCACAACAACAATACATTGCAGTAAATGGGTCCAAACATAAAACCGCCATCAAAAAGACACAAATAATGCTCAGAACAGCACCAAACTTCAGCAACGTTAGAAATAAGGTACCAGCACATATTTCTAGGCATCAAACATTTGATATAGTTGCCGTATTTGTCGGAAAGTATGAACGAAACTCACCACCCGAGAATCATTCCTTGTTGTGGGTGAGTCGATTACCGAGTGCAGTAGAGTCCTGCAGAATGATCACCATTGAGTTGCGGAACTCTATTGCACTCGGTAATTGAGATTTGTTTATCTATTCCGACAAATCCGGCAATGATATCATATGTTTGATGCCTCGAAATATGTGCTGGGACCCTATTTCTAGGGTCTCTTAAATGAATTGAATTATATCAGGAGTATGATGAAGACCTGCTCCAATTGTAAAGTTTCATGAACTAATGACATAAAATAATGAATCCTGACCTGAGAGTTTCAAGGACACAGTGTGGACTCTTCAGTTCAGCAGAAAGTAGCTTCACTCCTGAATCCTGCAGGTTGTTGTTACTCAGGTCCAGCTCTCTCAGACTAGAGGACTGGGAGCTGAGAACTGAGGACAGAGCTTCACAG
Source organism: Sparus aurata (assembly GCF_900880675.1). Taxonomy (NCBI): domain Eukaryota; kingdom Metazoa; phylum Chordata; class Actinopteri; order Spariformes; family Sparidae; genus Sparus; species Sparus aurata. The sequence goes on from NW_022045228.1 coordinate 14,375, forward strand.
CTTCTCTCTGAGAGGTTACAGCCACTCAGTCTGGATAAAGAATAATGAGCAGAACAAGACAGTTATTTGTATTTGGGTCAATAAAAGCACATTTACTGCACTGAAGAAACTTCTCCACACTTACAGAACTTTGTTGGAGGCTTTGACCACTGGCAGCAGCCTCAGAAGAGCCTCCTCTGAAGCAGAGTATTTCTTCAGGTCAAACACGTCCAGATCTTTTTCTGATGACAGTAAGATGAAGACTAGAGCTGACCACTGAGCAGGAGACAGTTTATCTGTGGAGAGATTTCCTGAACTCAGGGACTGTTGGATCTCCTCCACTAGAGAACGATCGTTCAGTTCATTCAGACAGTGGAACAGATTGATGCTTCTCTCAGGAGACAGAGTCTCTTCGAACTTCTTCTTGATGTAACTGACTGTTTCCTGATTTATCTCTGAGATATTTCCTGTCTGTGTCTGCAGACCTTGCAGAAGAGACTGATTGGTCTGCAGTGAAAGACCCAGGAGGAAGCGGAGGAACAAGTCAAGGTGTCCATTTGTACTCTGTAAGGCCTCATCCACAGCACTCTGATAGAGATGTGTCTCTGCAGATTGACGGTCTGTTGTTTGGTTCTCTGACAGCAGATTGACTCCAGAATTGATGAACGTCAGATGGACATGAAGAGCAGCCAGAAACTCCTGAACACTCAGATGGATGAAGCAGAACACCTTGTCCTGGTACAGTCCTCTCTCCTCTTTAAAGATCTGTGTGAACACTCCTGAGTACACTGAGGCTGCTCTGATATCGATGCCACACTCTGTCAGGTCTGATTCATAGAAGATCAGGTTTCCTTTCTGCAGCTGATCAAAAGCCAGTTTTCCCAGAGACTCAATCATCTTCCTGCTCTCTGGAGTCCAGTGTGGATCTATCTCAGCTCCTCCATCATACTTGACATTTTTCACTTTGGCCTGAACCACCAGGAAGTGGATGTACATCTCAGTCAGGGTCTTGGGCAGCTCTCCTCCCTCTCTGGTCTTCAACACATCCTCCAGAACTGTAGCAGTGATCCAGCAGAAGACTGGGATGTGGCACATGATGTGGAGGCTTCGTGATGTCTTGATGTGGGAGATGATTCTGCTGGCCTGCTCCTCATCTCTGAATCTCTTCCTGAAGTACTCCTCCTTCTGTGGGTCAGTGAACCCTCTGACCTCTGTCACCATGTCAACACACCCAGGAGGGATCTGATTGGCTGCTGCAGGTCGTGTGGTTATCCAGATGCGAGCAGAGGGAAGCAGGTTTCCTCTGATGAGGTTTGTCAGCAGCACATTAACTGAGGTGGATTTTGTGGCATCAGCCAGGATTTTAGTGTTGTGGAAGTCCAGAGGAAGTCGACACTCATCCAGACCGTCAAAGATGAACACAACCTGGAACTCTTCAAAGCTGCAGATTCCTGCTTGTTTGGTTTCAATGAAGAAGTGATGAACAAGTTCCACCAAGCTGAACTTTTTCTCTTTCAGCACATTCAGCTCTCTGAAAGTGAATGGAAATGTGAACTGTATGTCCTGGTTGGCTTTGTCTTCAGCCCAGTCCAGAGTGAACTTCTGTGTTAAGACTGTTTTCCCGATGCCAGCCACTCCCTTTGTCATCACTGTTCTGATTGGTTCATCTCTTCCAGGTGAGGCTTTAAAGATGTCTTCTTGTCTGACTGTTGTTTCTGGTCTGTGTGGTTTCCTGGATGCTGTTTCAATCTGTCTGACCTCATGTTCATCATTGACCTCTGCAGTCCCTCCCTCTGTGATGTAGAGCTCTGTGTAGATCTGATTCAGAAGGGTTGGGTTTCCTGCTTTAGCGATCCCCTCAAACACACACTGGAACTTCTTCTGAAGGTTAGATTTGAGTTTAACTTGACAAATTCCAGAATAACTTCCTAAATAAACACAACAGAAAGTTCAGGAAGTTATCTATGAAGAACATATGACAATTTCCTTCCCCTAAAGTAGCACATATAAACATGTTTTCCATGTTTTTCCTCCTTCTGTTCAGACAAATTGTCTCATTGATTCAACACGTTAAATCCTCTTACTGTTCTGCAGACGGTCAGCCAGCTCCTTCTGCTTCATTCTCCTCAGGAAGTGAAGTGTGATCTTCAGAAATGCCTCTCTGCTGCTCCTCCTCTGCTCTTCATCCTCACCGTCCAACACCTCCTCATCCTCCCTCTGATCCTCTGAGCATTCTGGGTAATCTGAACTCAGAACCTTCTGGACCTTCTTCAGCTCGTTCTTCACAAAAGTCACAATGTTCTCCTCCAGCAGCTGAAACAGAATATTATGTGAATGACAACATTTAACATCAGATCCATGTTGGACAGATTCACCACTGGTCTGTAAAGTGCAGCATGGAGATTATTGTGAACAGACTGGATGTAAAAGTAGTTGTTGTTCATGTACAGACCATAAATATGGAGTCCATGTGTGTCTGATGCTGCTGGACAGACGGACCTCTGGGAACCTCTGAGCTCTGCTGGTCGACTCTGTGGAGGAATCATGAAGAATCAGTCACATTGTGTCTGTCCACTCAGAGACAAACACAAGCTGAAGGTCATGTGGAAGAAGCCCCACATCCCTGTTGTAATAAAAAGGGAGGAGGTGGAGATTCTTGACACCTCCATGTTTCGTTGGGGTGCAACTGGATAACAAGCTGAACTGGTCATACAACACTGAAGCCTTCAACAGGAAAGGACAGAGCAGGCTGTTCTTTCTGAGGAGGCTCAGGTCCTTCAATGTTTTCACTAGTCTGCTACAGATGTTCTACCAGTCTGTGGTCCAGTGTCATATCTGCTGTGGTGGATGGGGAGTGTGAGAAATTTACATAGGATTCCTTTTGTTTATCAAATGTATTGTAAGGACAGGAAGGAGAGAGAGATTGTCACACTGCCTGAGGTGTCACATGAGCCACAGGAGGGGGCACATCCCCACAAGGAAAGATACACAAGTTTAGATAAGATGACATTTACTGTCCCCTCTGTTAGATCAAAGGGTCACTGTACTGGGAAGACAGGACACATCAAAATATCAAAGAGTCCTTTATCTGTAAAGAAGATGTTTTATGACTGTTTGTAAATGAAGGTAACCTCCTCTCTGTTCTGTACTTAAGGGGTAACAATTTAGAGTTTGTCAGAGAATGCTTTTGCCTTCTCTCCACGCTGCGTGTATTAAATGACATCTGATTCATACGCTGAGATCTGAAATTCTTCGGAGATTTAGCACTCTCTTCCTCACGAACGGAGAATTTCCACGACATTTTGGCGACGAGGATGGGATGGACGCTTCGCTGACTGCCGCCTGCGCCTGAACTGAAGGAAACTGCCGGCAGGAAAAGTTCCACTCCGACAAACGGAGGATTGGATTCCACCTGAAATTCGGGCGCAGACGTGGCCAGCGGACGCTCCACAAATAAGTGAGTACAGCGTTTGAATCATTTGCTCAAATCTAAAAGCCTAGGTTTGACTTTCGTAATGTAAATCCTGTGTGGTAGAAAGCAAGTTATAACAGGTCCGCGTTATAGAGGCCTAAATTTCCATGTAAATCCTGAAAAAGAGGTATTGACTGTGTGAGTTTAAAACGTCCGCGTCCAGAGGCGTCTTTCCATATAAAGCTGTGTGTTTATGGAAAGTTTTGAGGTAAAGGGCTCAATGAGGAGCGCCTTTTTATTTCCCATGTAATACCTGTGTGGTTTTGGGTAGAAAACGAGAAAAAAGAGAGAGGAGAAAAACAAAAAACAAAACTGAAACGCAGCGCAAGGCTGTCAGCACTTAACGAGTACAACAGGCGAATTAATTGATTATTATATACCTACGGTGTGAAGAAAATTTCAAGGGATTGTAGATTTTCAGATGCTACTTACTGATGAGTAGATATTAAATAGTGGTTGACCGAAAACCTGATAACAGGTAAAATAAGAATATAATAGAATATAATATAATAATATGATCTTATGTGAGCTACTGTAATAATGATATGATACAGTATACAATTATACGAGGCCCCACTATGATAAAATGGGCGTATGAGTGATATAAATATACGAAATAAGTATAAAGAATAAACTTTGTTGTGACATTCAGTGACTATAGCATACAGATTATATGCTATAAAAGGGTGCGTTGCTCGGAACGAATGTGTCATACAAACCACCTGGCTGAATAAGTTGCTCAAAGTTAGTGTGTGATTTGATGAGATCCAACCATACACTGTATGGAAAGATCAGTGTGATTGTGAAGTTTTGTGTGAATGATAAGCCCATTGAAAGTTTAAGCAAATCTGTCCCAGTGAGTCACTAAAAAATATGAGGAACAAAATGGGGAAATTAATAAATATATCTGACCCTTTTACAGGCTCTGCTGAATTAAGAGCAGACAAATTGGGAAAATGTGGTTCAGTATGTTGAAAAAAAAAAAACGGTAAAATGAAAGTAGGGAAGAAACAGATGGACTGATAAATTGTTTTCTCAAAATCAGTAGCACGATTGAAAGAAATGTGAGAAGAGGGTTTGAGTAAGAAAAGAAAGAGAGAAAAGAATGTAGGGCTAGATTTTATAAAATGGACCTCCTCCCTGCTGTCTCCACACCTACATCCTTTCAGCGACACCTTCTCCACATGTGGTCAAACACCCCAAGATGACTTCAAGAAAGAAGGGGAGAAACAAATACACCCTGACTTTTCAGCCATCTTCCTATCTCCTAAACAGCAACAAATTAACCTGCTTCTCCAAGAAAGACTTTTCTCCAATAGCAGACTCTGCTGACTGCTGGGTGCGGAGTGAAGATCACAGGAGGATGATGTTTCCCTAACTCCATGCCGAGGCAAACAGGAAAGCAGACTGTCATTGAGATCCAGAAGTGTTTGTATACAGGCCATACCAACTGAATGAAATGAAGGAGGTTGCAGAGGAGGCACCTGACAAAGACTGGAGTTTTGGTCTGCCACAGAATCCTGGACAGAGATTACAGTCTAATAACAAAAAGCAAGAGGAGACGAAGACTGAATCCACATCCATCAAAGACTGATGATACAGAGGGAAGGAGATGGGAACCCTGAGTTTAATCGGAAAGAAAGGCGAGATCCAGAAGAATCCTGGCCACATGCACCACATGAAGGTGTCTGTTCATCCACCAGGACACAACCAGAGGAGACAGTGGAGGAAGGTCAGAGCATTTGAACAAGCACGTAGACATGAGCAAAATTAGACACAAGTACTGATGACACACACACACACACACACACACGCACACACGCACACACACACACACAGAAACACTGATTGACTGATAAAGACTAAAAAAATTGCTTCTAACACTATTAATAGCTTGAGGCTGTAAGCAAGTTAAATTTCTGGGGATAAAAGATGCAAAATTCCCTAAAGCTGTTGAAGTCAGTATTTTGTCATTCAGCCTACCATAAATTAAGGTGCCATTGTTGACTTCCTAAATCTCACCATGTACCTCCCCCATCTTGCCTGAAAGGAAAACAAATGGGGGGTGGAGATCATTAAAACACCTTTGGGTCATAAATGAAGCTGGTCAGCATCCAGCAGATGTTTTCTAACACTAATGTTAAACATTCTATCAGATTGGGTTTTTCAGTTATTGATTTAATAAATGCATATTCTAGCATTCCTGTTCATCCTGACTCACAGTTCTGGGTTGCTTTCACTATCAATGGTAAAATTTTATACTTGGATGCAGATGCCATAGGGTCTTCTTCTCCAATTTTCACTTTGGATTGCAGTAGAGCTGAAAACTTATCATTAGCGGCCATTGTGTGTTAATACACTTGTTCAGTAGTTGACAATGTTTGTGCATATGTTTTTCCTATGCAGGAGCATTGTCAAACTGAGACAGTGTTTCCATTTTAGTTTTCTGGCAGAAAACGATCCTAAATTTTTAAAGGAAACGTTGCAAATTCTCTTTAAAATGAAATGCGTTATTTTACTCCGGAAGATCATAAATTGGGTACCGATTACATCCTCAATCTTGGATGTTTTAAAAAAAAAAAAAAAACAATAATAATAATAAAAAATCTGCGAATTAAAATAAAATAAAATAATTGCCTTATTGAATTTAGCAGGCTATTGTTGTCCATGGATTTGATAAAATTGTGGAGATCTCCCAACCCCTATATAATCACATATGGGGGTAGACATTTGGCCATGACTGACTTTTTGACTTGGACTCCTGACGCAGAGAAAGCTTTTACTGACTTAAAACAAGCTTTTTCGAGTTCCCCTTGCCTATAGCTACCAGACACTCCCACAATTTAAGTTTTTGTTTTGTATGTAATGAGTTTATGACTGAAAATTCTAACTCAGTCACATGGTGACAAACGACCTGTGGGATACTATTCAAAAAGAATGTCCACAACAGAGTGAGATATGGGTTGCATACCACAAGGCTGTAGCAGCTGCTACTGAAGCAGTGCTGGCCACAATTGATATTTTTGCTATGTGCCATCTTTAATGTACATGTCCCACATGCTGTCAAGTTTTTCGTTTACAGGAAAATCTGCCCACCTTAACCCAGCTAAACTGCTACACTAGCAAAATGTGTTGCTGACAATGACTCACGTAACTTTCTAAAAAAGTTCTGTCTTTTAACCCATAAATTTTGGTCCTGACAGCTCAAGATGGAGAATTACACCCCTGTCTGAGAGTGGTCGCCACGGTGTCAAAACCAACAGATGCTCTCTTTTGACACTTTCCCTCATTAACTTTAACTCTGTTTTCTTTGTAGATGATTCTGCTGTGAGAAATCCTACAGATGGATCCCCTTGTGTGTCATATGAAATATGTACTAACTATGATATAGTTTGAACGTACTCATATTCTAAATAACCTGTCTGCTCTGGCAGCTGTTTTTTCTTTTCCATTTTTAGGACCGGGAATAATATCACTGTACATACTGACTCTCAGTATGCATTTAATATGTCATGATTTCACACATTATAGGAAATCAAAATTTCTTACTTCTACAGGAACATCTAATGCTCCTAGAAGTCAAAATCATTAACCTTTTGTCTGCATTACTTCTACCTATGCAAATATAAAGCTCATACAAGTGCTAATGACCCAGTGTCACTGGGAAATGAAGCTGCTAAGACAGCTCATCAGAATCTAAATCAGAATACTGTATTTAAAAAATAAAATAAAATAAATAAATAAATAAATAAATAAAAGTTGTTGTTTTCAGATACTCCGTGTAAAGTAAAATATAAATACAGCATGAGTGGAAACAAGTGCTAAGATAAGGGGTAAATAAAACAGTAAAATACACTATAAAATGAAATTAGATAAAATATACAATAAAATAGTATGGTAATAAAGTAGACAATCTGAGCATATATACAATATGCAATGAAATGGTTAGCGTTTATAAATAAAAATGAGAATAAGTAATTAACATTTGTTTGTCTGTTTCTATAAATAACCATATGAGTCCAAACATCAAGGCAAGGAGTGGTACAGTTTTAATGACCACAGGCAAGCATGACTTCCTGCTACTTTTTCACCTGTATACCCCACTCTACAAATGCTTTTATCTGTCTTTTAATAAAGTCTATCTGCTTCAAACAGGAGCTGATGATGTAGTAAAAATTCTATGGAAGTAGGAAAAAGTTTATTGAACTCCCATCTGAACTCTGGGTTGGTGTAAATGGCCTCCCAGTACTACCAAAAGCCATACTTCCTTCTTTGCAAAGTTTGACACATGGTCTTGACCATGTATCAAAAGGGAGGATGTAGAATATTGTAAATAGATTATGGCATACGCCAGGATTTTTTCAACTTTTTGTTAAACACTTTGTTAAAAAATTGTGTGATTTGTTAAACTTAAAATGTCGGCAGAGGCATAGCCTCTGTCATCCCATCCTGAACATTAAGATCTTTTTTGAGCATTAAATAATGGATTTTATTCAACTCACTCCATGTAGTAGGTATAAATATTATTACATTATTGTGAAAACATTTTGTCAAAAGGGATTGAATGATTTCCACGTAAATATGTAACAGCGATCTAAATCGCTAAATAATTGCTGAGGGAAATAATTGCCTGTAGATTTCTCCCCTAAATAAATAAATAAATAAGTGAATAAGAAATTAACAATTAATAATGAGTCACACTTACAAATAATTATTAATAATAATAATAATAATAATAATAATAATAATAATAATGAGTAAAAATACAAAATAATAAATAAAAGTAAATAATTTTTTATTCAAAAACATCTCAAAAAAAAAACCTGCACATAAACCTAAAAATCACATTGTGTTAGCTAGTGGAGGTGCAGTGGCACACGCTAACCAGACCTTAAAAACAAAATTGACTAAATTGATAGCAGAAACAGATATGTCACATAAGATGACTAGACTGTCTCCTTACGAGATAATCACTGGCTGTCCTTTGAAAATAATTAACACCCCGTTTCCTCAAAACAGGTTAACCCTCACCAAATTGGATGCTGATAGTTTTAAGATAGTGTTGTGCATTTAACCATGTTCTTTGAAGAAAATTTTCCATAGGTGAAAGCAGTCCTTCTGGAGCCTACTATGGTGCAAACTCCACAATAACCAGCCTGGAGACTGGACAGTGATAAAAGAACCTGAGGAGGAAGCACTGGAGTCAACCACGGTGGACAGGACCACACCTGCCCACTGCTGTCCGGATAGCTGAGAGGGACACCTGCATACATGGATCGTAGTGCAAGCCTTTTCCAAGCCATGCCACTGAAGGAAGGACAACGACCTAACCTGCAGAGTGCTGAGAGAGGACGCCATTGGACGAGTATGACTATGGTTCTCATCCTTGTTTTTGGTCAACACAATGGCCATTATCCTATCCTGTTTTTCAACGGAGAAAAAATGTCAAACCACCAACTGATTCAACTGCAGTCATCAAACACACTAAAATCATCCATATTGATACTCAGACACCCCATCTCTTACAGAAGGGTAAAAATGGACTGGTTGCAAGAGCAGAAGAAGACACAGAAGAACCGATACAGGATCAAACAATCCTGAAAGGACATAAAAACTAAAACTTGCCACAGAGCAAGTGATCAGGAGAAGAAGAGAACTGTTTTGAGAAAGAAAATGAGTGGAAGCCCTGGGGTTTTGATGCTGATGAACTCTTGGATGGAATGGGCTCCAGGAAACCCATATGATGATTTAAATGATGAGTTGATATAATTCTGTTCTTTAATACTTACTGTTCTGAATGAAATTTCTTTGTGTGTTTGTATTTTTGTTTTTGTTATTCACAGTAGAAACTGATAGCTGTAAACATTTTGAAGCTGTTAAAAATTTCCTTTCCTATTTTTGAAACTTTCAATGTAATTTCTCAAAATGTTGTGTTGACACTTTTGTGTCAAAAGGGAGGAATGTGAGAAATTTACATAGGATTCCTTTTGTTTATCAAATGTATTGTAAGGACAGGAAGGAGAGAGAGATTGTCACACTGCCTGAGGTGTCACATGAGCCACAGGAGGGGGCACATCCCCACAAGGAAAGATACACAAGTTTAGATAAGATGACATTTACTGTCCCCTCTGTTAGATCAAAGGGTCACTGTACTGGGAAGACAGGACACATCAAAATATCAAAGAGTCCTTTATCTGTAAAGAAGATGTTTTATGACTGTTTGTAAATGAAGGTAACCTCCTCTCTGTTCTGTACTTAAGGGGTAACAATTTAGAGTTTGTCAGAGAATGCTTTTGCCTTCTCTCCACGCTGCGTGTATTAAATGACATCTGATTCATACGCTGAGATCTGAAATTCTTCGGAGATTTAGCACTCTCTTCCTCACGAACGGAGAATTTCCACGACAGGAGGTGTCATCAGCAGCTGAATAAGCTGGACAGGAAGGCCAACTCTGTGTTGTGGATGGAACTGGACAGTCTGGAGGCTGCAGCAAAACTAACACACCAGAGAAGAGTGAGAGGAAAACACTGGCTTAATGGTGTGTTCCTCTGCAAGCTGGAGGTCAGTATTCCTGTCTTCCAATCCAAAAGCATCCCAGTGGATCTGATCAGAGAAACATGGACACTTGCTGCAAACAGGTATTTGACTGAAAATTCTGTGAACTTCAGATCAACTCCAGCAGCTGATTTAACAGTTCAGGAAACTTTAAGAAAAGACAGGAGGAGTTGGCTGCTAACACATACTGTCAAAGACTGAGACTGAGCTCAGATCAGCTGAATCAAAGTGAGAATAACAACTACAAACTGTTTTACTGCACGATTCACAAACACACACTAAATGAAGTCAAACATGATGAAGAGGTTAAAAGTAATTGTTCACTTTGTGCACCGTCGTCCTGCTGTGATGAACTCATGAGACACAGAAAAAGAGCGGGAAAACAAACAAAGGGAGGACATTGAACTTGTGTTGCCTGCGTACAATTTGATTTAGATTTTTTGACAAATGGCCACGATTGACATGTCTCAACTTCTGTGGTCACATGACTGAAGACCAGACTTGATGACTTGATGGAGGAAAATATTGGAGTCACAATTCCTCTGTTAGCAGCTAGCTTCAATAAAATCCCTATGTTACACTCAACCAGTCATCAGACAAACGTTAAACTGGACTGAAGAGATGAAGTCTGGTTCTACTGGGCAGCTTTCACATGTGAGAATATAAATGTACTGAAAAAAAGTTTCAGTTTAAACAAATTTCTCTGAATAAAAAACATAAAACATGAATCAGTCACATATCAATGTTATTAACAGCTCACCTCTTTACAGCAGAAGGTTTTACTTCTTTAAAATCAATGTAATGACCTTTAGACCAATCACTCTTGAAGGAAAGACAGCTGGGTCCAGGTACAGGAGAGTCTGGTCTCCTGCTGGACAGAGAAGAAGACCACCAGAGATGTTAATTCACTTTCTAGTCTTCAGCCACAGAAGCTTCTGTCCATAAAATAGTGGAAAACATCAGGAATAAACCTTCAGAGAATATTGGACCAAACTAATTCAATGAAGTGAAATGAAGAGTTGAAGACTGGTTCTATTGGGCAGCTTTCTAAATGAGAATATACATTTAAGTGAAGAAGAACGAAGCTGAAAATAAACATCAGGTTTCAAAAAACATCTTTCTCCACAGTTAAAACATGAATCAGTCACATATTCATGTTATTAACAGCTCACCTCTTTATAGAAGGAGGTTTTTCTTCTTTAAAATCAATGTAATGACCTTTAGACCAATCACTCTTGAAGGAAACACAGCTGGGTCCAGGTACAGGAGAGTCTGGTCTCCTGTTGGACAGAGAAGAAGACCACCAGAGATGTTAATTCACTTTCTAGTCTTCAGACTCGGGCTGGGCGATAAAAGGATAATGATATCTATTGTGATGGACACGTGATCAATCAATATCAATAGAAAACACGTTCAATTAAAAGTTCGATATTTTCACTTAACTCCGTGAAAAAAAAAAAGAGAAAAACAGGAAGAAAACCCAGATCCAGAACCGCAAAGTTTTCTGGGGGAAGTAGGCAGAGGAAGGGCTTTAGCCTCTCGACCTCTCCCGGCCCAGCTAAGCAAGGTAACCTAGCAACAACCTGTTGAGTGACATGCACAGTAGCATTTTAATTTTTCACCATCGTGCCTCATAACTGCTTTAACAAAAAGAACAGCGTGGAGTGAAAGGAGAAAATGAGTGCGACAGTGCGAGAGGAAATTGTGGATAAAAGAGGAAAGGTCACTGTTGTGTATAAAAAGGACGCTGGACGAGAGGTTTATGCATGCAACTCTCTTTACTCTGAATAAAAACGAAACTTAACAATTTCAGACAAAAACAGCTGCATAATAAAACAGGCAACGAGGCGTTACCAAACGAACACAGATTAATTAGTCCTGAACGGACGTATCTGTCACGTCACCAGTTTGGCAGTATTTCGGATATTTTAAGTCCAACGAGAGTCAGACCAATGTTGTCTGCAAACTATGCAAGGTCGTCGTCCCTACCAAGTCTGGCAATACGATGAATTTATTTTACCACCCCAGCCTGTCTCATCTGTTGGAGTACAGCAGCGTCAAACAGCCACAACCATCAACATCTGCCGGTACAGGTGGAACACCACACAAGCGACAACAGACCACCATGGAGGTACTCAGCAGCAGTGCCATAACATCTTTCTTCACGGTTAAAACATGAAGTTTTTATGTCAGTCACATAATGTTATTAACAGCTCACCTCTTTACAGTAGGAGCTGGTTGTCCTTTAAAATCAATGAAATGACCCTTTGACTTGTCACTCTTGAAGGACACACAGCTGGGCTCAGGTCTAGGTCCAGGTCCAGGTTCAGGTCCAGGTCCAGCGGTTTTAGAGGGAGGGCCTCCCTCCTCTCTGTCCTCACACTGATTCATGCTGCTCATCTCACACACACTTTCATCTGGAGAGGAAACACAAATCATTCATCTGCACATCAACTGAAATCAGCCTTTCCATCATGTCTCCT
>NW_022045229.1:0-26524 GCF_900880675.1 Sparus aurata
TGTGTGGTGTCTCTGTGTGTATATGTCTATGTGTATCTATCTTATATCTGTGCACATGCCAAGGAACAACCACATTGTTCCGGAAATAGCTTGAAACTGACAAAGTAATGATAAATAAAGAATTAGAGAAAATTAACTCAGACATTGCTTTTGAATTGCGGTTCAACAGAATTAACTTTAATCAAAGCATGTCACAGACATTTCATTAGGACACCAGGGAACTAGATTAACTTGTAAAATTAGGGTATAATATGACTCCTTTAATAAACAAACTGATGAAACTGGCCTGGACAAAAAACGATGGTACCCCGAGAAAAGATTTAAAATAATTTGACCGGGTTCACATGTTCAAATAAGGTGTGTCCTGTTAATAGCATCACAGGTGTCTCAAACTTGTAATCAGTCAGTCTGGCTATATAAAGGGTGAAAAGTATTCACTGTGAAGTTTGGTATCATGGTCTACCACAATGAACATACTGACAAGCCACAAAGCTTCTGGTAGAATGTCCTTTCGACAGATGAGACAACACACTTCAGCTCCATGTTCACAGATGCATGATTGAAGCTAACAAAGCAAAGAACACTATACCTACTCTGAAACATGAAGGAGGCTCTGTTATGTCCTGGGGCTGCTTTGCTACATCTGGCACAGGGTGTCTTGAATCTGTGCAGGGTACAATGAATCTGTCCAGTGTGAGAAAGCTTGGTCTCAGTTGCAGGTCAAGGGTCCTCCGACAGGATAATGACCCAAAACACACAGCTTAAAATACCCAAGACTGGTTAAGAACAAAACATTAAGGTATTCTGAAGTGGCCTTCTGTGAGCCCTGATCCAAATCCTATTGAACCTCTGTGGAAGGAGCTGAAACATGCGGTCTAGAGCGGGCACCCTTCAAACCTGAGACAGCTGAAGCAGTTTGCTCATGAGGGGTGGGCCAAAATACCATGGACAAGTTACAGAAATTGCTTGATTACATTTATTTGCCTCAAAAGGTTGTGCAACAAAATATTAGTAAAGGATACTATCATTTTTGTCCAGGCCAGTTTCATTCGTTTGTCTTTTTAAATGATTCTGTTGAAACACAATTCAAAAGTAATGTCTGTTTTTCAGTACATTTTTATTTAGTATTGCTTTTGTCAGTCTCGATTTATTTTAGTGACCATTGTGGTCATTTATCTTTCTTTAACGTAAGTGTACCAACAATTTTGTGTGTGTGTGTGTATATATATATATATATATGTATATATATATATATACACACACACACTGTATATAATTTGGTAATCCTCATCTATCAACCTCCATCAGGTCATCATTTTAATGTGTACAATATGTTGGTTCATGACCAAATATTTGCAAAACAACTGAGATTTCCACCAGCTTTATTCTGTGTTTTATGCTGATTCATAAATTAGTGAAAACTAAGATGATGGATATAATACATGTTAAACCCTTAAATACAGATGTTCCTTGAATCATCGGAACCCTCAGCTGATCTGTGATGTGTGTTATTTTGTGTGTCTGCAGGCTGTCAGGCTGTCTGATCACAGAGGAAGGCTGTACTTCTCTGGCCTCAGCTCTGGACTCCAACCCCTCCCATCTGAGAGAGCTGGACCTGAGCTACAATCATCCAGGAGACTCAGGAGTGAAGCAGCTGTCTGCTCGACTGGAGGATCCAGGCTGGAGACTGGACACTCTCAGGTATGTAGAGTCCTGCTGCAGCCACAGACAGTCAGGGCAAGACTCTGTATCTCGATTGTAGATGGTTCAGTGTTGGGTGATCGGCTTTGTTTACTCCACCTCCAGCTGTTCAGTTCAGATCAGGAGAAAAGGCAGCATAGCTTGAAGCCAAGAGTTACAAGTGAAGATAGGAAGATGAGCAGAGGAGATGAAGATTAGCGGCCAGTAGAGTCTTGGCACAAACACTAAAGTTACACTTCTTTTTCAGACTAGTTTAGTGCCCTTTTAAAATGTGCTTGTCTAATCTCTTGTCCTCTGGATTTGCAGCTGACACTGATTGCAGAGGATTATCAAAACATTAACATTTAATCTAATTTCCACCACGTCACTGCTGTGTTATAATATAAATGTAATAGTAACAACAGACCCTCTGTGTCAGATGTCTGATCAGAAAATACTGAAACTCAAATTTAAAAGATTTAAAAGATTTCACAAATAAATTTAATCACTTGAATGACTTTGAACTTAAAGTAGTTCTGACATGGATCTTTATCAACACTGGAGTAATTACACTCTCTAGATCATCACTGACAGTGTATTTGTCACTCAGTGTGAAATGATTGACCGACTCTAACAACTGTATGTGGCATTAGTTTAAAGTGAACAGAAGATATAAATTAGGCCAATGACGTTAGATGACACAAGGTGCAACATTCCCATCACATTACCATAACAAATGTAATATTGTATCAGTTTTCATAGTAGCACAATTCACGTGAACTCAGTACACGCTAGTACGCATTTTAGTTCATATCTGCTGATGTAAAGGGCAAATACAGATCAGGCCTGTACAATAAAACACAACAACAACAGAGCAGCACTTCCTCACAACATGTGAAAAATATAAACATCAGGGGCGGCTGGTATGTATGGGCTAACAGGGCTAAGCCCTCCCTACCTTCTACAGTAAAAATGAAAAAATAATATTAAAAACCCTAGAACATATTTTTTTAAATTTTGGTTGAACCTAAAGCAACAACAGCACCAAATAGTGGCAGAAAAAACCCAGGATATATGATATATCTTTGGTTTTTTCCTGTGAATGGGCTAAATGTTTTCAGCCCAAGCACAGTAGCAAGCTTCCATTCACTTTTGATTGACAGGTGTCGTGACACGCCCCCATTTGGGCTAAATTCATTCAGCCCAAACTCAGTAGGGTAAGCTTCCATTGACGTTTGATTGACAGGTGCCCTGCCACGCCCCCTTAATATGCTGCCCATTTGGGCTAAATTAATTCAGCCCAAAGGCGGACCTTCGGCCAATCACAGCGCGGTAGTAACAGTACAGTGACCTTTGACCTATCACAGCGGGGTAGCAACAGTATAGTGACCTTTGACCTATCACAGCGGGGTAGCAACAGTATAGTGACCTTTGACCTATCACAGCGGGGTAGCAACAGTATAGTGACCTTCGACCTATCACAGCGGGGTAGCAACAGTACAGTGACCTTCGACCTATCACAGCGGGGTAGCAACACTATAGTGACCTTCGACCTATCACAGCGCAGTTCTAGTTCGTAGTAGAAGTTGGAGAGCATGAAGAGAGCAACTGAAATACGGCAGGCATTAGCATGAACATGAACGAAGTGGATTATTCACTTTCTAATAAGTTTTCTTTAATGTCTTTGGAGGAAAAATTAGAAGTGAAGAGATTGGGAGCACATCATCCAAACGATGTAAAAATAACACAAAAGGATAAACGTCAAAATCATAACTTTTGTGTTACATGGTTTCAGCGAACGGACTGGCTAGCAGCAAGTGTAGCGAGAAATTCACTTTTCTGTTTCCCATGTTTGCTGTTTGGAGGAGACACGGCTTGGACCCAACAAGGAATTGTGGATTTGAAACATTTGTCTGACAAAATAAGGAAACATGAATGTTTCCTTAGCAAGTAATTTCCCCCTTGGATTATTAAAGTTTTTGTGATTCTGATTCTGATTCTGCTTCTGATTCTATAACAAAGCATACACTGTTGTTGCTGCAACTTGATGTGATGCTACTGTTGCTGCTGTGGGAAGTATTGATAAATGTAATGCATTTGTTAGCCCACCCACCCAAAATCACCACCAGCCGTCACTGATAAACATATTAGAGAAACACATGTTAAACATGTAATAGATTACATATCATTACATATTACATATAAATGTACACTGTGAATGCAGCCTGAGCCATGCACTGAGAAAAAAAAGGACATGTAATATATATTTTAACAGAACAGATGTGCTCAAGTTTCTATGTGAAGAAATTAAGACTTCACTTCAGACGATCTCTTATTATGAAATATTCTAAAACCTCCTCTGATGTACTCAAGTGTCTCTGAGCGTACTTCAGCTAATTACCCACCAGGGGGCGACACTGATCCATCACAGACCTGAGAGCACAGACGGAAGCTGTTTCTGTCTTAAACGTTGGTTGTTAAATTGAAACCTGTAATGTAGCCGGGCCCTAATCTTGTGTTTGCAGGAACAACAGGTTTACTAATGGATGAAGTGGATCAGGTCCAAAAGTTCATCCTGCCAGAACTTTTGTCAGTCAACCTGTCCAACAAACAAATCTTGCAGCTCATTAAAACACGGAACAATAAGTGACTAAAGGGACAGACACTACGGATCAGTGTAGATAGCTTCTGGGTTTGAAACCTTTTCTAAGTCACCACTTTTGATGACTTGTCTCGTACACTTTTCTCTTCTGTAATGTTTGTAGCTTCTGTTTCCTTCGTGGCCTCTGCTATGTTGCAAATGCGTAACGATGCCGATTCAGAAAGGAGATGGCACAACTCCGAGTAGCTTCCTGTTTCATCACCTGAGTTACGCGAGGCGTGCCATTGGCTGGCTCACTGCTCCCACCGTAGGAGACCAGAACTGCTGCACTGAATGTGTTTTCCTGACGTATGTTCCGCTCTACGTCTTTGACTATGAAGTGAAGCAGCTCGCTTCATGCTACAGCGCCTGCATCATAACATAACCAACTAATCCACCATGAAACTGGTCGGCAGCTTTTTTTATTATCTATTTAATGGGTTAGTTGTCGCAGCCCTGAAATCTTCTACAATTGAATTCAAATTGAACACTGCACTTCTTTGAGTCCTCAGCAACAAACCTGCCAAGTTTAAAGTAGATTGGATAAACAGTTCTGGAGACATGTGAACCACAGACAGACAGAAAGAAAGACAGATTCCTGGCTTCATAGTCAGATGTTCCTCTGGTCACATCTGGACACATCATGTTCACCACAGCAGATTTCAAACAAAGGGCCATTTTCTGTCATTGTTTCTTTTTAATGGCATCAAACATGACATGAAGTTCTCCTCACAGTAACTATTACTGCTGTAATATACATCAGATTTCAATCCAGCACCAAACTATAGTAACATGAACATGTCAACACATGAAACCATGAAACTGTTTCTATCACAAACAGGTTCAGTGACACTTGTGAGGTTCTGGAGGGAAACAGTCTGGGAGTCTCTGTCACTTGGTTTTGTGGCAGAGGTCGGGAACCAAC
This sequence comes from Sparus aurata, assembly GCF_900880675.1. Classification (NCBI taxonomy): domain Eukaryota; kingdom Metazoa; phylum Chordata; class Actinopteri; order Spariformes; family Sparidae; genus Sparus; species Sparus aurata. The sequence goes on from NW_022045229.1 coordinate 5,247, forward strand.
GTCCAATGTTTTCTGATTGATTTATTACGTATAAATTGTATTTGTTTCTTTGCACAGTAAAACAAAGCAGCAGAAACACAGCAAGAACAAAAAGCAGACTGTGCAGCTGAGATTCAGAAAAGCCCTCCAAGCTTCAAACAGGAATCGGACCTCAAAAGTTCTGACGTCCAAATCCAAAAGTCCTATAATATAGAAACATAAGCACAAGTTGTCATTGGATCAAACAGCAAGCGTAAGGTCGCCCACAGGAAGTAGCAACAACATCCAATAAAATAAAGATGAAGTGATAAATCCAACAGGAGGTTTGTGTGTGTTCTCAGATGTTGTGGTCCTCTTTCACACACACCAACATCCTGTGGCTCACTCTCAGTGTGTGAGGAGAGTAGCAGAGGTGAAGAGGTTCAGGGAGAACAGGGAGAAGCAGCCTGATGGACAGATTGTGTTTCTGTGTATGAGAGTCATGTCATGTCCATGTTTGCATGCTGAAAGAGGATGTGCTGCTCTGACCCCCCTCCTCCTTTCAGGGTGGAGCCTGCTGGAGTCCGATGGTTGACACCAGGTCTGAGGAAGTGTGAGTGTCCTTTTACTTTCATTCATGAAAACACTGTGACATCACTCATTCACATCTGTGATGTCATCATCACACTGATGACACATTAATAACTGCAGCTGTGTTGTGTCTTTTTCTCTCCATCAGATTCCTGTGAGCTCACAGTCGACACAAACACAGTCAGCAGAAACATCAAACTGTCTGACAACAACAGGAAGATGATGTGTGTGAAGGAGGATCAGTCATATCCTGATCATCCAGAGAGGTTTGAGTCCTTGTGGCCTCAGCTGCTGTGTAGAACTGGTCTGACTGGTCGCTGTTACTGGGAGGTCGAGTGGAGAGGAGATGTAACTATATCAGTGAGTTACAGAAGAATCAGAAGGAAAGGAGACAGTGAATACTGTGTGTTTGGACTGAATGATCAGTCCTGGAGTCTGTGGTGCTTTGATGGTGGTCGTTTCTGCGTCTGGCACAATAACAGACAAACATCCATCTCCTCCTCCTCCTCCTCCTCCTCGTCCTCTGGTAGAGTAGCAGTGTATGTGGACTGTCCTGCTGGCACTCTGTCCTTCTACAGAGTCTCCTCTGACTCACTGATCCACCTCCACACCTTCAACACCACATTCACTGAACCTCTTTATCCTGGATTTGGGTTCTTCAGGTTCAGTCCTGTTTCTGGTTCCTCAGTGTGTCTGTGTGGTGTTTAGTGTGCAGAGTCTCCTCCTGTCACAGAAACATTGTCAGTGCTGAACAGTTGAGTCTGTACAGGATCACAGTCACATCAATCTTTCAGCTTCTTGTAATAAATTCATCAGTCAACTTTGTACAAAATGATTCAAACTGATTGCAAAGATTCTTCATTTACATTTTAAACTTTTTCCATTAAATTGTGGAAATTGTGTTGACTTGTACTTTCTGTCATGTGTTGTTTTGAATTCCGGCTCTTGTTCCAATAAAATCCACAACTATTAGTGAAATGTAAGAAACAGAAAACATTGACTCGTCTGCAGCTTTAATTGTATCCAAACCATTAGCTGCTTTGAAGGCTGAAGGTTGTGAGTTTAAACTCTGACTGAGATTTGAAGGCGTTCATTTGTCTGATCCAGCAGCTCAGGTGGACATGCTGCATGTTAGAGTTTGATCTCATGAGACTATCAACTATCGAAGTACAACATATAAAAATGAAAACTTAAAAGTGCTCAGAGAAGAGATTTGTCTAAAGTTCCTGACTCTTTATGGAGTTACAGCTCAGAAGAAGGAGTGAAAACCTCTGAGAGACTCTTTACTTGTTGCATCCTGTTAGCTCAGCAGGTGAAACCAGGGTTGAAAGTATACAGGTCATGGTTTCAAGTCTTGAATCATTTTCGAGTGTTGAGGTTCAAAAGAATGAAATCTGAAAGAAACAATGAGCATCAGTGAGATCCAACAGCTCAGGCTGATAGAAGCCTGGTTTGAGTCTTGATTGAGTTTGGGGTTCGATTCTCTTAATCTTAGCTGTAGTCTTACTTGCCTGTTTAAATAGGGAGTACGAACAACAAAGGAAAAAGTAGAATTATACAAGTACCTAATTTCCAATAATTCACAGGAGGCTTTGAACCTTTCTGGCTGGTGGTCCTCGGTCCTCCACTCTTTAAGTGAATTCAACCAAACTTTCTCAAGGTAGATGTCCAGGTAGCTCAGTGGATTAGTGTGCTGTCATGAAGTTCTGCGGATGAGGGTTTGGTTCTTGGTTCAGTCTTAGTTTTGAAAACCGCTCTTCAAATAAAAGAGTCAAAAGCTCCAGCTGCTGCTCAGAAGAACGAGTGAAAACCTCTGACAGACTTCTAAGTCTTAAAACTAAAAACATCCCCACAGATCAGCCTGGATTTGATCCCTGAACCTCAGGTATTGAGAATAGAATCTCACATACTCAGCATTTCCCATCTGATGCACACCTTCCATTTAGTGGTTCTTTGCTCCTGTTTAAAATGGTGGAAACTAGGTGTTTCTAAAAGGGTTCCACCTTTTAGAAACAGGTGAGCATCATCAAAGATTGTATAGTCTTAGGGTTGTCCTAAGACTATACAATCTTCGGGATGCCACTTACTTTATCAATGACATTGGGTCACTATGCGTCATTTAATTAAATATTAATGAGAAACTGTGATATTGTTTGATTGGATAATGTTCATTGCATGCAGCAGACAAATAAAGTTGGCAGCAAAGTGTGACAATAATAAAAATCAAGTCAAGGCAAATGTTTCTGTTTAACCATTTAATGCTCTGCACCAACGTCCAAAGTACAGCAAAAAAAGTAGAGCAAAAAAAAAAGGACAACACAAAATTGCACATCCACAGTTTGAAGAAATAATACACAATCAAAGTTCAGCTTCAGACACCTGATGTCCAGGTAGCTCAGTGTGTTAGAGAACTGTCATTAAATCGTGAGTTCGATCCTTGATCCTTGAGTCAGTCTGAGTTTGGAAAAAGGCTCTTCAGATAAAAGAGTCAAAAGCGGGACGTTCAGGGTTCCGGAGGAACTGGTCTGGAGGTTGTGAGTTTCGATCCTGACTCTTTATACAGTTGTTGCTCAGAAGAACGAGTGAAAAACTCTGAGAGTCTCTTTGCTCCTGTCATACTCTTAGCTCAGCATGGTGACACTACTGTGTGAAGTTTTGAGGTTGTGGGTTCAATTCTTGATTGATTTTTTTAGTGTTGAGGTTCAAAACAGTGAAATGTGAAAGAAACAAAAAGCATCTTTCAGATCCAGCAGTTCTGGCTGATAGAGGCCTGGTCAGTAGTGCTGGGGTTGCAGGTTTGATTCTCATAATACTCAGTGAAGTCTGGAGGTTGTGGGTCAATCCCTGGGTAGTTCAGTTTATTTTTAAACCTGATGTCCAAAACAAAGAGTGAAATCCTCTCAGAAACCAAACTTATCTCCTACTCATTAGCTCAGGAAGCTAAAGTGCTTCTTAGAAGACTGAAGGTTGTGAGTTCAAACTTTGACTGAGATTTGAAGGTGTCCACCTGTCTGATCAGCAGCTCAGGTGGACATGCTGCATGTCAGAGTTTGATCTCATGAGACTCATCAACTTTTGAAGTACAACACATATAAATGAAAACTTAAAAGCGCTCAGAGAAGAGATGTGTCCAATAAAAGTGTCTGAAGCTCTGTACTCTTTATGAAGCTGCTGCTCAGAAGAAGGAGTGAAAACTTCTGAGAGACTCTTTGCTTGTTGTGTCCTGTTAGCTCAGCAGGTGAAACCAGAGATGGAAGTTTTGAGGTTGTGTGTTCAAATCTAGATTGAGATTCATTTGAGTGGAATCTGACAGAAACAAAAAGCATTAGTCAGATCCAGTTGTTCAGGCTGATAGAGGCCTGAGCAGAAGTTCTGAGGTTGTGGGTTCAACCCCTGGGTAGTTCAGCTGATTTTTAAACCTGATGTCCACATGAATAAAAAAGGGACAAACTTATTCAGGCCCACATCTGTTTGTTAAGAATAATGAGGGGTAGATATACCCATAATCCTTTGCTGCAGTAAATAAAGAGCTGCCACACAGTTAAAGTAGTCAGTACAACAGCACAGCTTAAGTATGAATGTATTGATTTGTTATTGGATCCGCACACATGAGATCAGATCAGATGAGATGATTGAAAACACTACACACGATCACTGAAATGTTTCTCCTCTGCTAAAGTAGCTGAATATAAAACTCTACTTGTATCATCATCATGTTGTCTCTGTCAGTGTGCTGGTGGAAAGTAATCGAGTACTTTTACTACAATTAGTCATCAAATAAATTTCTGTATATTTTAGAAATCCTCTAATATGTGTCCAGGTGAAATTGCAAATAATTAATATTGTTTTCATGCTGTATTAAAAGGAACCAGAACACATGAACTGACATGTAGTCTGTTGATTTGAGATGTGGACCTCCAGAACCTCGTCAGATTGTCCCGCACACATTTTAGATGCTTCCTGTGGTTGTTAACGATCATTTACAACAATCTGAGAACGTTTTTTTTACGACAGCAGAGGACAAACACGAACACCAACATGTTACAAGTCACATCAACAGCCAGGAGGCGAAGAGGGAAAGACAACCCCCAGGCTCCCTTATGAAATCTCTCCATTTAGTGAGTTTTTGTGTTAGGAAACTTTTATTAACTCAGTGAAGCTGTTTGTGACTGATTCTTCATTATTTGGGCCTTCTTGTAAATTCGGCATGTGTTCGGCTCGTTGTGGGTCGTGCTGCAGCCCCCTCAGTCTAACAGGAAGACTCCCAGTCAGTCACACGCCTCTCTGGGTGTTTCCTCCTCACAGTTTACTTTCACTTTCTCTGACAGTTGTGTCGCAGATAGTTTTCTCCGTCTGAACCTCCAGCTGAAGGTAATGTAATGACTCTGACATGTTCGACTCGCTAACACAAGCTCTACTGTTCAATGTTACACCGGAAACAGCACAAAAAGTGAAGCTCGGTCGTTTATTTCTCCAAATTCATAAGTTTAAACTCGGAGCGTCCGGACACACATCTGTCTGAATCAGCCTGAGGAGGAGGCCGAGACGAGCCGCCGCTCTCCCGCTGTGTGACACACTAAACGCGGCTGCAGAGCAGCTGTTGGTGTCGGTGAATAATCTTTGGTTGTATTTACAGTCCAGGACTGATGAGGAGGCAGTAAGAGGACATCCAGGAGTCTGAAGCTTTATTTGATTAATACAAATATAACTTCATCACTGAGCAACAGTCAGCAGGAACACGTCGGCTCTCAGTACTTAAAGTGCCCGTTACGTTACTTGAGTATTTCTGCTCCTGATTACTTCTCAGAGGAAGAGATTCTAATTTTTACTTTGCAGATAAATGTTTTAAATAAACAACAGATGACCAGATTGACTCTTTTAGATTAAAAGATATCAGAGAAACGTGTGTGTTGACTCCACCACAGCGTCGTGACGTCATCTAGTGGACTGATCCAAGCCCAGCAGCTGATGTTCTGACAGGAGACGTGACGTCAGTTAGAGGCGTCATAGCCTCTACAGACAAAACTCACCTGAACACACCTGAGACTTTCATATTTTATAATAACACAACAGGTTATTAGAACAATTTCTGCCTCTTGGTTAAATCAACTTGTCAGTATTTGTTTTAAATCAGTTATTTAAAACTCCAAGCTCCACAGAAAGTCTCCACAGTCACGTACAGAAGGACAGTGACTGTTTTTATACTGTTTAATATGTTTAAAAGGTTTACGTAGAAATTACATAAATAAAGTTCAAAGGAACTATTACAAAACATATAATGAGAGATCGTCCTCTGGAGTCACTGGTGTTGCTGTGTGACAGAAGTCTTTTATTTTGAAATAAAACTCAGACTGATGACATCACTTTCCTCCCTGCGGATCAGTGAAGACAGGTCCTGGATCAGTCCACTGTCTCTTTATTTGTCAGAAGACATTTTCTCATTTGTCTCCAGATTTCACGTCACTGCTGTGAGCGACTTTATTAGTAGAGAACAGTAAAAACAGAATACAAATGATTTAATGATATGATTTAGTTTTGGTTTGATGTCCTGTAGCAGCCATTTAGTGAAATATGTATTAATAGATTCAGTGAGTTGTGGAATAATGTGCTCTGAGTTTAAATGTTAGAAGAGGAAGTCGACTTTCAGACATTTTGTCCTTCAAGAGTGTTTCTGACCCAAAGGCTGATTTCAGTTGATGTGCAGATGAATGATTTGTGTTTCCTCTCCAGATGAAAGTGTGTGTGAGATGAGCAGCATGAATCAGTGTGAGGACAGAGAGGAGGGAGGCCCTCCCTCTAAAACCACTGGACCTGGACCTGGACCTGGACCTGGACCTGGACCTGAGCCCAGCTGTGTGTCCTTCAAGAGTGACAAGTCAATTGGGGATTATATTAATTTTAAAGATCAACCAGCTCCTGCTTTAAAGAGGTGAGCTGTTAATAACATTAATATGTGACTGATTCATGTTTTAACTGTGGAGAAAGATGTTTTTTGAAACCTGATGTTTATTTTCAGCTTCGTTCTTCTTCACTTAAATTCATATTCTCACTTTAGAAAGCTCCCCAATAGAACCAGTCTTCAACTCTTCATTTCACTTTATTGAATTAGTTTGGTCCAATATTCTCTGAAGGTTTATTCCTGATGTTTTCCACTATTTTATGAACAGAAGCTTCTGTGTCTGAAGACTAGAAAGTGAATTAACATCTCTGGTGGTCTTTTTCTCTGTCCAACAGGAGACCAGTCTCTACTGGACCTGGACCTGAACCTGGACCTGGACCTGGACCTGATCCCAGCTGTGTTTCCCTCAAGAGTGACGGGTCAAAGGATGCAAACATTGATTTCAAACAAGATCATTCCTCAGACAGACAGTAAGTTGTTGTCCTGTTGCTCTCTGTTGATGTTTGTCCTCATTAAATCCAGTCTGCCCAGTTGTCCTGATGGTCTTCATGTTCTCAGAGTGATGATGGAGGTCAGAGCAGGATTAGTATTAAAGGACAGGTTCACATTTCTTCTTGTCCGTCCCTAAACAACTCTGACAGGACAGTGTTCCTCCTGCGGACAAACAGCAGTGACTCACCTCCTGCTGAAATCTGAGCCTGCTGCTGAGGAGAGGAAGGGCTGTGTGTTATATCTGACGTTACAAGGGCCCGACCCAACTGGACTTCATGGTGCCGATACTGAAACCCATATGAAGAGTAAAAAACTTTGATAACTGATACATCGGCTGATTAGATATAAAATATATAAAAACAAATGACTTATTTTCTGGTCCCTAAAATATAGTTCAAACACTTGAGACAAAGATATGAACTGAAGATGGAACATTTTACAGTTTTACAATATTTATTAAATATGCAAAAAATAATAAAGTTCTACAAATATGTCTAAAGTTACATGGAGCACTTTGAAACTCAGACATGAAGTATTTTTTTCTTACTGCAAGTCATGTCTACATGTCATGACTTATGTTTACAAATGAAGAATTCAGTATTATCTTTATATTTAGGCCGTTGTGTCGATAATCACACAGAAGTCAATAAATGTATTTCATGTCACAAATCAGACAAATTAAATATCAAAATCAAGTTTTTACAAAAAACAAACCAGTAATTTAGTTTTTTGGTATCAGATTCAAAGTTTTGCAGACACAATGTGACTGATTCTTCATGATTCCTCCACAGAGTCGACCAGGAGAGCTCAGAGGTTTCCAGAGGTCCGTCTGTCCAGCAGCATCAGACCCACCTGGACTCCATATTTATGGTCTGTACATGAACAACAACTACTTTTACATCCAGTCTGTTCACAATAATCTACATGCTGAACTTTACAGACCAGTGATGAATCTGTCCAACATGGATCTGATCTTTGGCTCCATGATGTTAAATGTTGTCATGCACATGATATTCTGTTTCAGCTGCTGGAGGAGAACATTGTCACTTTTGTGAAGAATGAGATAAAGAAGATCCAGAAGGTTCTGAGTTCAGATTGCTCTGAATACTTAGAGAGTCAGAGGGAGGGTGAGGAGGTGTTGGACGGTAAGGATGAAGAGCAGAGGAGGAGCAGCAGAGAGGCATTTCTGAAGATCACACTTCACTTCCTGAGGAGAATGAAGCAGGAGGAGCTGGCTGACTGTCTGCAGAGCAGTGAGAGCATTTCACTAAAGATTTAACATGTTGGATCAATGAGACAATTTGTAATGTCTCAACAAATGGAGGAAAAACATGTTAATATGTGCTACTTTTGTTCTGTGTTCGTTTAGGACATCTTGCTGCAATTTGTCGGCGTAAACTTAAATCTAGCCTTCAGAAGAAGTTCCAGTGTGTGTTTGAGGGGATCGCTAAAGCAGGAAACCCAACCCTTCTGAATCAGATCTACACAGAGCTCTACATCACAGAGGGAGGGACTGCAGAGGTCAATGATGAACATGAGGTCAGACAGATTGAAACAGCATCCAGGAAAACAGACAGACCAGAAACAACAATCAGACAAGAAGACATCTTTAAAACCTCACCTGGAAGAGATGAACCAATCAGAACGGTGATGACAAAGGGAGTGGCTGGCATCGGGAAAACAGTCTTAACTCAGAAGTTCACTCAGGACTGGGCTGAAGACAAAGCCAAACAGGACATACAGTTCACATTTCCATTCACGTTCAGAGAGCTGAATGTCCTGAAAGAGAAAAAGTTCAGCTTGGTGGAACTTGTTCATCACTTCTTCACTGAAACCAAAGAAATCTGCAGGTTTGAAGAGTTTCAGGTTGTGTTCATCTTTGACGGTCTGGATGAGTGTCGACTTCCTCTGGACTTCCACAACACTGAGATCCTGACTGATGTTAGAGAGTCCACCTCAGTGGATGTGCTGCTGACAAACCTCATCAGGGGGAAACTGCTTCCCTCTGCTCGCCTCTGGATAACCACACGACCTGCAGCAGCCAATCAGATCCCTCCAGGGTGTGTTGACATGGTGACAGAGGTCAGAGGGTTCACTGACCCACAGAAGGAGGAGTACTTCAGGAAGAGATTCAGACATGAGGAGCAGGCCAGCAGAATCATCTCCCACGTCAAGACATCACGAAGCCTCCACATCATGTGCCACATCCCAGTCTTCTGCTGGATCACTGCTACAGTTCTGGAGGATGTGTTGACGACCAGAGAGGGAGGAGAGATGCCCAAGAGCCTGACTGAGATGTACATCCACTTCCTGGTGGTTCAGGCCAAACGGAAGAATGTCAAGTATGATGGAGGAGCTGAGACAGATCCACACTGGACTCCAGAGAGCAAGAAGATGATTGAGTCTCTGGGAAAACTGGCTTTTGATCAGTTGCAGAGTGGAAACCTGATCTTCTATGAATCAGACCTGACAGGGTGTGGCATCAATATCAGAGCAGCCTCAATGTACTCAGGAGTGTTCACACAGATCTTTAGAGAAGAGAGAGGACTCGACCAGGACAAGGTGTTCTGCTTTATCCATCTGAGTGTTCAAGAGTTTCTGGCTGCTCTTCATGTCCATCTCATGTTCATCTCCTCTAGAGTCAATCTGCCGGTAGAAGAAAAGCAGTCAACATCCTGGTGGTCTAAACTATTCAGAGACAAACCTCACCCAGTACATCTCATCAACTCCCAGGAGACTGAAGCAGGAAAAAACGAAGTTGCATTGACACAGTACCTCCAGGGTTTTGTAGACGGGGCCTTACAGAGTCCAAATGGACACCTGGACTTGTTCCTCCGCTTCCTCCTGGGTCTTTCACTGCAGACCAATCAGACTCTCCTACGAGGTCTGCTGACACAGATGCCAAGTTGCTCGGAGACCAATCAGAAAACAGTTGAGTACATGAAAAAGAAGATCAGTGAGAATCTGTCTCCAGAGAGAAGCATCAATCTGTTCCACTGCCTGAATGAACTGAAAGATCGTTCTCAGGTGGAGGAGATCCAACAGTACCTGAGTTCAGGACGTCTCTCCACAGATGAACTGTCACCTGCTCAGTGGTCAGCTCTGGTCTTCATCTTACTGTCATCAGAAACAAATATGGACGTGTTTGACCTGAAGAAATACTCTGTTTCAGAGGAGGCTCTTCTGAGGCTGCTGTCAGTGGTCAAAGCCTCCAACAAAGTTCTGTAAGTGTCGATAAGTTTCACCAGAATGCAGTTAATGTGCTGTTATTCACCCAAATAGACATAATTTTCTTGTTCTGCTCATTATTCCTCATCAAGACTGAGTGGCTGTGACCTCTCAGAGAGAAGCTGTGAATCTCTGTCCTCAGTTCTCAGCTCTCAGTCCTCTTGTCTGAGAGAGCTGGACCTGAGTAACAACAACCTGCAGGATTCAGGAGTGAAGTATCTGGCTGTTGGACTCGAGAGTCCACAATGTAGACTTGAAACTCTCAGGTCAGATAGTTTTATAGTTTGTCTCAAATTATATTTGTTATTTCTTAAACGTTTGAATTCATTTCTCTTTCTTATGTCAGAACTCTTGTGTTTGAAACCATGCTACTTATTATTCTTTAATGTCTGTTTGATCCTAATTTAGTCTTCTTGATTTTTCACATCTCCGACATATTAGAGTAAAACAGAAAGCAGGTTCACATGTGCTCCAATTATATTATAAATACTGTATCACCTAATGTCGTTTTCACTGTTCACGCTCCAGGCTGAGTGTCTGTGACCTATCAGAGAGAAGCTGTGAAGCTCTGTCCTCAGTCCTCAGCTCCCAGTCCTCTAGTGTGAGAGAGCTGGACCTGAGTAACAACAACCTGCAGGATTCAGGAGTGAAGTATCTGTCTGCTGGACTGGAGAGTCAACAATGTAGACTTGAAACTCTCAGGTCAGATAGTTCATTTTTTGTCTCAAATTATTTTGCTATTTCTTAAACGTTTGAATTCAATTCTCTGTCTTATGTCAGAACTCTTGTGTTTTAAAACCATGCTCCTTAATATTGTTTCATGTCTGTTTATTCCAGATTTACGCTTGTTGATTTTTCATATCTCCGACATATTGGAGTAAAACAGAAAGCAAGTTCACATGTGCTACAATGATATTATAAATACTGTATCACCTGATGTCGTTTTCACTGTTCACGCTCCAGGCTGAGTGTCTGTGAACTCTCAGAGAGAAGCTGTGAAGCTCTGTCCTTAGTTCTCAGCTCCCAGTCCTCTAGTGTAAGAAAGTTGGACCTGAGTAACAACAACCTGCAGGATTCAGGAGTGAAGCATCTGTCTGTTGGACTGGAGAGTCCACAATGTAGACTTGAAACTAGGGATCGACCGATTATCGGTTGGGCCGATTATCGGCGCTGATATTCGGCATTTTGACATATATCGGCATCGGCCTTTTTTTTTTATCCGACGGCCGATAAGAGATCAATTTAAAACTGGGTTATTTTGGCTCTGATGCAGCCGAGCCTCTCTGTCTGCTGCCCCTACTCTGTCTCCAGCATTGTCCTGCCCACAGCACCATCTGATTGGTTACAGGCAGAGCGGGTAACAGTCAATCAGTAGTGAAAGCTGTGCATGCACAGTGTTCACACACACAGCAGAGAGGAGAAAAAGTTTAGCCAGCACGTTTAACTGGATTCACAGCCCAGCGCTGTTCATTGGGTCTTGGTTCCGAAGGTAAGTTAAGGCAGCAGACTCTCCCGAAATTGTAATAAACATCCCAGTCCTCTACAACTCACAACTACTAGTAACATTACTGTGAGCCCGTTAACGTTACATAAGCGGCAGCTCTGCTCGCTCGCAGTCCCTCCAGACGAGCCTGTTAATCACGCGCTAATATCAATATGGAAATAGTCCATGACAGTAGAAGTCTGTGTGTGTGAGTGAGAGAGTAAAAACCTAATAAACTCAATTCAGCCCAGTTTTATTGCAGGGAAGCACGTTGAGGTGAAGGCTGGTTAGCTTTTAATTAGCGTAACATTAGCCCACCGGTCCGCTTTCTCCTTCTCCTCTGGCTGTAGACGGTCAGCCGACTGTAGAAACTCTACAACTCACGACTACTAATGTTACTGTGAGGCCAAATATGTTAGCGGCAGCTGTCTGTTCCTATGATAAACACTGATTAATAAAGTAAAGATGCTGTAGGCTATTAAGTGTTTTTAACGGTTTAGTCACTTAAAACAAGGTTGCTGATGATATTGATAGGGAAGTAGTCAGTGATAAAAGTAAGAAGTGTGTGTGTGTGAGAGAGAGAGAGAGAGAGAGAGAGAGAGAGAGAGAGAGTAGAACACGTTGAGGGGATGGCTGTGTGTGTGTGTGAGCCACACGAGAAGCTGCAGAAAAGCAAAACAGCAAAGCATCATCTGTCTGAGAGAAAACTGTAGGGCAATAATGGCTGTTTAACTACCAAGTTATTTTACCTTATCTTTTTCTGTGTTGATTGAGATATCCTAAGCAGCAGAAAATGACATATTGTCATGTAGTGTGTCCTGAAGCTGTCTTTAGCAGTTTCTTGTAGAGAGGAGCAGGATATTGCTGTTCAAGACTTAAGACATAATGCAACTGCATCATAAAGCCTACATGAACTGCGTTGTGTTCAGGGATGAATAGTCTCTTTTGGTATTGTACTATTTTTTTCAGCTATAGTTACATTCATTGTTAGTAATGTAGCAGCCTAGTTTTGAATGACAGTGTCCTTGCTATCACATGTTGTTAAAATATAACATTTACATAATAAAATCAACTAAAGGCTTCCCAAATGCTGTAGTAAATTAAGCATGATGAGTTGAGCATATGTCAGCATGTGGCCCCACTTTGAACTCTCTCTCTTTTTTTCAAACACTTATTGCAGATGGATAGACTTAAGTCTATGTGTAAAAACACTCAAAGTTAAGTGTTGGAGTTTGTATTATTAAACATTTTGACGCCAATAATTTCCCTTTTACTGCAAATGAATATCGGCTCCAAATATCGGTTATCGGCCTCCTTGACTACTAATAATCGGTATCGATATCGGCCCTGAAAAAAACATATCGGTCTATCTCTACTTGAAACTCTCAGGTCAGATGGTTCATAGTTTGTCTCTAATTATTTTTGCTATTTCTTAAACTTTTTAATTCAATTCTCTCTTTCATGTCAGAACTCTTGTGTTTTGAAAAACATGCTACTTATTATTGTTTCATGTCTGTTTATTACAGATTCAGTCTTGTTGATTTTTCATATCTGCAACATATTAGAGTAAAACAGAAAGCAAGGTCACATGTGCTACAATGATATTATGAATACTGTATCACCTAATGTCTTTTTTACTGTTCACACTCCAGGCTGAGTGTCTGTGACCTCTCAGAGAGAAGCTGTGAATCTCTGTCCTCAGTTCTCAGCTCTCAGTCCTCTTGTCTGAGAAAACTGGACCTGAGTAACAACAGCGTGCAGGATTCAGGAGTGGAGCATCTGTCTGTTGGACTGGAAAGTCCACAATGCAGACTTGAAACTCTCAGGTCAGATAGTTCATAGTTTGTCTCAAATGATTTTGTTATTTCTGAAACGCTTGAATTCAATTCTCTCTCTTATGTCAGAACTCTTGTATTTTGAAACCATGCTACTTATTATTGTTTCATGTCTGTTTATTACAGATATAGTCTTGTTGATTTTTTATATCTCCAACATATTAGAGTAAAACAGAAAGCAAGTTCAAATGTGCTACAATGTTATTATAAATAATGTAAGTGTCTTTTTTTTACTGATCACACTCCAGGCTGAGTGTCTGTGACCTCTCAGAGAGAAGCTGTGAAGCTCTGTCCTCAGTTCTCAGCTCCCAGTCCTCTAGTCTGAGAGAACTGGACCTGAGTAACAACAACCTGCAGGATTCAGGAGTGAAGCATCTTTCTGTTGGACTGAAGAGTCCACATTGCAGACTTCAAATTCTCAGGTCAGGATTCATTATTTTATGTTATTATTTCATTTAATTTTACATTGGGAGCAGGTCTTGATCATACCTCTAATACTGTGAAATTCAAATGATTTAAAGGACCTAACATGTCCCCCTATGGACAAGCACTTGACACAGGGGTGAGAAATAAACTGCCTTTCAACAGGCAGAAACCTCAGGCAGAACCAGACTTGGTGTTCATCTGTCTCAACTGGTTGGGTTAAGATAGAGAGAGACACAGAAGCCCCATTCACACTGCCTCTTCAAGGCAGGAATCTTGCATCGATATTCCACCTCACTGTAGGTGTGAAAGTTACATGGGTGGAATGGGGGGATGGCATCATTCTGCTGCTGATCCTCCAACAGAGGTAGTAACAGAGCCACAACAGAGGTGAGATGACATCTGTGTGGACAGGAGTGTGATGTTCTGATAGTGTTCACAGTCTGACAACAAAGTTAGTCTATTCTGCACTTTAATCCTGACTTACAAATCTCAACAACCATCATATGGGTTGTCATGTAGATTTTGACTTTCATGCTCCCCTCAGGATGAACTGTAATTACTTTGGTGATCCTCTGACTTTTCATCTGATGCCATCATCAGGACATCATTTTAATCTGTACAATATGTTGGTTCATGACCAAATATTTTCAAAACTAATGTCATTTCCATCAGCTTCAGTTATACTCTGTGTTTAGTGCTGATTAGTAAATTATTGAAAACTAAGATGATGAATATGATAAACGTTAAATCCCTTAAACACAGATGTGCACTTAATAATCAGGACTCAACTAATCTGCGATGTGTGTTGTTTTGTGTGTCTGCAGGCTGTCAGGCTGTCTGATCACAGAGAAAGGCTGTACTTCTTTGGCCTCAGCTCTGGACTCCAACCCCTCCCATCTGAGAGAGCTGGACCTGAGCTACAATCATCCAGGAGACTCAGGAGTGAAGCAGCTTTCTGCTCGATTGGAGGATCCAGGCTGGAGACTGGACACTCTCAGGTATGTAGAGTCCAGCTGCAGCCACAGTCAGTCAGTAGCCCCATTCACACTGGTGGTGAGGGGTGAAATTTCGCTCCCGTGCTGATCGGCGTGTGTTGGCCCTTCACTCACCTAAATAAAGAGAAATGTCCCACAAAGCAGCATTACAGGACCAAACAAAAGTAACGTAGTAACTGTCTTTGGCAGCTTATATGAGCAAAAAATACCGCAGTTATACATGGAGAAGCATCTGTCCTCCCATCTGTTGTCTCGTCCGTCCTCCCGACTCTAAATCACATTTCTGCCTGAAAAACAGCGTCTGTCACCGACAAAAAACTTTAACTCACCAAGTGTTTGTGTTAGAAAAAATAAATCTCCATGACGGTCAGCCCTCCCAAACGAGACTGAAGTGAACTTTCTCCCAGAAAACGGCCTCCGTCCCCGCGAGTGACAGAATCAGACAGCATCGATTTTACTGATTCTAATTATGTAATTTAGAGCGAAAAACGTAACTTTGCCACTTTCAATGAAGTTGGGTGGGTCAGGATCTCAATCACTACACATTATAACAGCATCCATATGATTATAAACTATCCGCGGGTTTAGATTGACAGTAGGACATTGGGGAAACACCTTGAAAACACACAGACCTCATCATCATGGCGTGTACCATTATGCCTCTTTAGAAGCCGCAGCGCCGGCTGTCTGTGTGAATTACACGGCAGTTCGTCTTTAAGGCGGAGCAACAGCGGAGAATTGGCGAACCGCTGCTGCGGCGTTCATGCGTCTTCTCTGTGTGAAAAAGGCTAGTGTGAGACTCTGCATCTGGATTGTAGATGGTTCAGTGTCGGGAGGTCTGCTTCATTTACGTCACCTCCAGTTGTTCAGCTCAGTTCAGGAGAAAAGGCTGCATAGCTTGAAGCCAAGAGTTATGATGGAAGAGAGGGAGATAATAAAAACAATGAAGATCAGCAGAGGGTTATCAAAACATTAACATTAAATTTAATTTCCACCACGACACTGCTGTGTTATGATATCTCTCTATAAAAGCAAGGAGTCTGTGTGTGTGTGTGTGTGTGTGTGTGTGTGTGTGTGTGTGTGTGTGTGTGTTTGTGCCTCAAATATCTCTTCAGATCAGGATCAAACTGACCTGAGATTTTCAACATGGCTGCTGCGTGGTTTAAGGGTGTGCACTGTCGGATTTGTTTGGACAACAAAGATACCGTTAATAAATTATTTCATAAATGCTTTATGAATTCCGCTAGCATTGTCAACCGTAGCCACCGTAGCCACGTGCGCACCAGAGCCAATCACTGCAGAGCCCAACCCCACAATACACCTTAAGAAACAAGCGGATTTATACCTGCAGTGGCGCGAACTGGACCGGGATTTTGCCGGCGGTTCAGTCCCGTTCTGTGCATCTAAACTGACTGTTGTGGATTAATGAGACTAAACGAGTCCAGACTGAGTCTGTTCGGGTCTGAGGAGATCTGGATATGCGAGGTCAATTTCTTGGAAAACAGAGGAATCGGAATCTGTGGATGTTCATGTGTAGCTAGCTGCTAGCCCACCCCCATGCTGCACCTCCTGAGTCGACGGACGCGCTGGCGCGTCCAAAACCGTATTTACAATAAATAATGTCCGCCGCGCTTTTTCACGAACATTGCCGTCATGTTTGCTTTGTGTCTGGTGCAGGAAGAAACGGTAAAAATGGGCTTTTGTCATGAAAGTGTCCGCAAGCAGGAAGTGTTTGCAAGCAAGAAAACACGTTCCTACTTGTGGAAAAAGGCACCACACCAACCAGTCACAAAATTGAATGGCAAACCACGTGATTTGGTTGCTGAGGAACAGGGGGAAGTTGTGGGAGGGAAGGTGGCGGGGGAGTGACAGCAGCAATGACGTGGGAGTTGAGAGATTTGTGACATTTTGCGTGTTTGGAGTGTATAGTTAGCGTGTTATGTAGTGTTTGGTGTAGTGTGTGTAGTGTAGTTGTTTTTTTGTTTAATGAGTCAAAACAATGAGGAGAGGGCTGAATGTTGAGCAGGCAGGGAGGAGTTGAGAGAGACCTGAGCCTGAGGCATTGCCTGCATTTAAATGTATAAAGTTACATATAACTGCAAATTTCAAAAACTCATGCACAAATTTAGCAAACAACTATTTTTATTTGCATTATAAATGATAACTAGAAACATTTGCATTTCCTACGAAAATACAGTGTGAATGCTGAAGACTGAAGCGAAATCTGCTGAAAGTACTGCCGGAAATGCATACAACTATAGGCTGAATGGTTGGGATTTTGCAGAAAAGGCAGAATTTTCCAATAGCTGGTAAGGCAGAAAGGCTTGAAAGCAATAGGTTTAATGGGCTAACAAAGTTGAACATTTTGATAGCTGAACAGTTTCTCTAGCTGAACATGAAGTTGTATTCTTGAAGGAGTTGAAAAGGCAGAAACATGAATATCTAAAAAGACTAAAAAGCTGTAGAGTAACAGGGCTGAAAGAGCTTAAAAAGGTGAAAGAAGGCAAAAAAGGTGAAAAGTTGAAGGCTGACGAGGACCGAAAAAGTTTAAAAAGGTGAAAAAGGATGAAAAGCTGAAGAGTAAGAGGACTGGAAGAGGTTAAAAAGGTGAAAACATGTGAAAAGCTGTAGAGTAAGAGGGCTGGAAGAGGTTAAAAAGGTGAATAAAGGATGAAAAGCTGTAGATTAAGAGGGCTGGAAGAGGTTAAAAAGGTGAAAAAAGGATGAAAATGTAAAAAAGTTTGAAGGTGAAAGAGGTCAAATATGTGAGAAAAGGATGAAAATGTAAAAAGATGTAGAGTAAGAGGGTTGGAAGAGGGTAAAAGGTGAAAAGAATATGAAAATCTGTGGATTAAGAGGGCCAGAAGAGGTTAAAAAGGTGAATAAAGGATGAAAAGGTAAAAAGATGTAGAGTAAGAGGGCTAGAAGAGGTTAAAAAGGTGAAAAGAATATGAAAATCTGTAGATTAAGAGGGCTAGAAGAGGTTAAAATGGTGATAACATATGAAAAGCTGCAGAGTAAGAGTGCTGGAAGAGATTAAAAAGGTGAAAAAAGGATGCAAAGGTAAAAAAGTTTAAGGGTGAAAGAGCTCAAATAGGTGAGAAAAGGATGAAAAGGTAAAAGATGTAGAGTAAGAGGGTTGGAAGAGGTTAAAAAGTTGAAAATAATAGAAAATCTGTAGATTAAGACGGCTGGAAGAGGATAAAAAGGTGAAAAAAGGATGAAAAGGTAAAGAAGTTTAAGGGTGCATGAGCTCAAATAGGTGAGAAAAGGATGAAAAGGTAAAAAGATGCAGAGTAAGAGCGTTGGAAGATGTTAAAAAGTTGAAAAGAACATGAAAATCTGTAGAGTAAGAGGCCTGGAAGAGGTTAAAATGGTGATAACATATGAAAGGCTGTGGAGTAAGAGGGTGGAATGAGCATAAAAAGGTGAAAAAAAGACTGAAAAGGCCAAAAACTTGTAGAGTAAGAGGGCAGAAAGAGGTTAAAAAGGTCAAAAAAGGCTGACAGGTGAGAAGTTAAAGGCATGAGGAGGATAAAATGGCTGCAGACATGCTGCAGCAGGGGCAGAAACACAGACGAAAATGTCCCCATAAGGAATGAATGGGAGAATGCCTCCCAAACTCCTGCGATTTTTGGGAAACTGTTACAGTTATCGCCAAAACATGTTACATGGTGAGTAACAGGAGACATTGCTGAACGCACCCATGTTATTTTTATTTCTGTAGAGTGCATAATGAGGGCACAGGAGCGAGAGACAAAACATGTACCGCCTGCGATCCTCCAGAAATTTTGGCTCAAAATTAACATTGCGGCTTATGGGGAACATTCAGGAGTGCTTGTCGCTCTCGGGCTTCTAAATCCAAAACCGTAAGTCCTACAGCTGAAATGAGACCATCAGCTGAAACCCAACAAGATTTCCTACATTTATATGCCTATATTGTCCATGTCAAGTACAAGATGTGGGATCCAAATCAAGCTGAAGCAAAAAAAAATCCCGTTTTCGGAGCTGCTCCTCACTCTGGGGTGCGGCAGTTGATGATGTCACGCACTCTAGCTGACGCAATACACACCCATTATAAACTCAGAAGACGGGCTTAAAATCCTTAAAACTAAAACTGCGACCATTTCAAAACCGTACAAGATTTTTAAAAACTGAATACAAGGTCAATAGTTCAAGGTTTTGTGATTCATTTAAAGTTTGAATGGTGTCTCTCGCTCAACGTATGAGGAACAAGAAGAGGTTGAAAGTCGATGAGTTTTGAAGAGGATTTGAAGCTTTTCCCATTTGATTCAATGTTAAATTTTTTTGGGAAAAAGCTGAATAGCTGAAAAAGGTGAAAAGTTGAAAAGTTGAAAAGCAGAGGGTTGAAAGAGCTGAAAAAGCTGAACATTTGAATATTTGAATGGTTTGAATAGCTGAACGTATGCTGAAGTTATAGCAGAATGAAATTTGAAAAAATCCCCATAAGGATGAATGGGCAAAATTTTGCAGAAAAAGCTTAATATTTCCAAAAGTATAAAAGATTGAAATGAGAAAAATACAAGCAGTAATGTCCTTAAAAAGCTGAACATTTTGATATTTGAATGGTTTGAATAGCTCAAGATTTGAAGAAGGAGAAGAGTGCTGAAAAACGTACGGAAGCTGGAATAATAACTAGAAAAATTTGCATTTCCTACGAAAATACAGTGTGAATGCTGAAGACTGAAGCGAAATCTGCTGAACGTACTGCCAGAAATGCATAAAACTATAGGCTGAATGGTCGGGATTTTGCAGAAAAAGCAGAATTTTCCAAAAGCTGGTAAGGCAGAAAGGCTTAAAAGCAATAGGTTTAATGGGCTAACAAAGTTGAACATTTTGATAGCTGAACAGTTTCTCTAGCTGAACATGAAGTTGTATGTTTGAAGGAGTTGAAAAGGCAGAAACATGAATATCTAAAAAGGCTAAAAAGCTGTAGAGTAGAAGGGCTGGAAGAGGTTAAAAAGGTGAAAACATATGAAAAGCTGTAAAGTAAGAGGGCTGGAAGAGGTTAAAGAGTTGAAAAAAGGATGAAAATTTAAAAAAGTGAAAGAGCTCAAATAGGTGAAAAAATGATGAAAATGTAAAAAGATGTAGAGTAAGAGGCTTGGAAGAGGTTAAAATCGTCATAAAATATGAACAGCTGTAGAGTAAGAGGGCTGGAAGAGGTTAAAATGGTGATAAAATATGAAAAGCCGTGGAGTAAGAGGCCTGGAAGAGGTTAAAAAGGTGAATAAACGATGAAAAGCTGTAGAGTAAGAGGGCTGGAAGAGGTTAAAAAGGTGATAACATATGAAAAGCTGTAAAGTAAGAGGGCTGGGAGAGGTTAAAAAGGTGAATAAAGGATGACAAGCAGTAGAGTAAGAGGCCTGGAAGAGGTTAAAAAGGTGAAAAAAGGATGAAAAGGTAAAAAGATGTAGAGTAAGAGGGTTGGAAGAGGTTAAAAAGGTGAAAAGAATATGAAAATTTGTAGAGTAAGAGGGCTGGAAGACGTTAAAATTGTGAAAACATATGAAAAGCTGTAAAGTAAGAGGGCTGGAAGAGGTTAAAAAGGTGAATAAAGGATGAAAGCTGTAGAGTAAGAGGGCTGGAAGAGGTTAAAAAGGTGAAAAAAGGATGAAAATGTAAAAAAGTTTGAAGGTGAAAGAGGTCAAACATGTGAGAAAAGGATGAAAATGTAAAAAGATGTAGAGTAAGAGGGTTGGAAGAGGGTAAAAAGGTGAAAAGAATATGAAAATCTGTGGATTAAGAGGGCCAGAGGTTACACCCCGCCTTTCCGAAAACCCGCTGTTCCGAACATAGACTTCAATTCATCGTAATGGCTGGGTTTCCCTTTTTTTCAAAGACCCCGCTATTCCGAAAAGTCTATTGGGGAAACCCCTCCATTCCGAAACCCCCCCACTCCGAACGGACTCAATCAGAAAGGAAACGGAGGCTGCGCATTTATCCTTTTTTCCTTTGTGGGTTCAAACGGATCATGTGGCTGATTAACCGCAAAACAAGCGGCTTCAGCTGGACAAATGGCTATGTTGAATTGAAATTACTTATCATGCTAAATATCCCAAATTGTATGAAAATTGCTCCAATGCGTTATACCGATCTTCGGACATATTCAGACACAGCCTGATATGGGTTCTGAGCAAAGGAATGTCTGTTTTCTCTCCCCCGGTCTGTTGTCAGCAGGAGCGGGGGCTGCAGGCTCGCGCCTGGGTGAAGTGGGCTCAAGCCAGAGTTCAGCCGGGCTCGAGCCGAGCGGGGAGAGAAAAAATGTCTATTTCTTTTGCTCTGCGGGAGATCTCCCACAACAGAGTGGATGAGAAACCAAGGGGGACAGATCTGCCCAGCAAACATCA
>NW_022045230.1:0-25411 GCF_900880675.1 Sparus aurata
GGTGTGTGTGTTCTGTTAGTGTGTGTGTGTGGGGGGGAGGCGTGTCAGACCTGGCAACCCGTGCTGTGTTTTATAGTTCAGTTTTCTCTGTTAAAGTAAATTAGGGAGGAGACTGATTACAGCTGCTTAAACACACACACACACAAACACACACACACACACACACACACACACACACACACAGACACACACGTCATTTTGCAGCCATGATGTGGATTGTTTGGATGGTTTCAGTTCTGATCTCTCAGTGAATTACTTCAGTTAGAAGAACAGAGCAGTATATAACGCAAAATAAAGCAGAGTGACAAACACTTAACATAATATGACATCCCTTATCTTTTAGAATGTTATTCATGTTGTGAAACAGTCACAATGTGGTTGGAACCAAAATACTTGGATGGGATTAGGAGCCGAAACCACTTGGTTGGGTTTAGGAACCAAAACAACCAGGTTGGGTTTAGGAACCAAAACTACCTGGACGGGTTCAGGAACCAAAACTACCTGGTTGGGTTTAGGAACCAAAACTACCTGGTTGGGTTTAGACACCAAAACTACCTGGTTGGGTTTAGGAACCAAAACTACCTGGTTGGGTTTAGGAACCAAAACTACCTGGTTGGGTTTAGGAACCAAAACTACCTGGTTGGGTTTAGGAACCAAAACTACCTGGACGGGTCTAGGGACCAAAACTACCTGGACGGGTTCAGGAACCAAAACTACCTGGTTAGGTTCAGGAACCAAAACTACCTGGACGGGTCTAGGAACCAAAACTACCTGGTTGGGTTTAGGAACCAAAACTACCTGGACGGGTTCAGGAACCAAAACTACCTGGATGGGTTTAGGAACCAAAACTACTTGGTTGGGTTTAGGAACCAAAACTACCTGGATGGGTCTAGGAACCAAAACTACCTGGAGGGGTTCAGGAACCAAAACTACCTGGATGGGTTTAGGAACCAAAACTACTTGGTTGGGTTCAGGAACCAAAACTACCTGGATGGGTCTAGGGACCAGAACCACTTGGTCGGGTTTAGGAACCAAAACTACCTGGTCAGGTTTAGACAAAGAACCAGGTCTGGGTACAGTAACTCAGTCACATAACATAACCTTAAAAACACTCAGGAGTCGATGTCAGTCTCCCAGAGTAAGTAGATAATTTATATAACATCTAAAAAACAGATTTGCTTCGTGTAAATTTGAAATGGCGGCTGATTAAACTTCATGATGACTTTGTAAGATGTAGTTTGCTGTTGAACTGATTTATAAAGACACCAGTAAATAAATGCAGTATGTCTATAATAAGTGTGTATAAATGATCCTACAGTTGAAGCAACACTTTCCCTGCAGGACTGCTGCATTATCTTTAGAGGCTGTCCCTGATAAACTGGACTCTGAGTGCAGCTGGTATCTGCAGGATCTCATCACTGTCAGACGGAAGCAGAAGAAATCAATGAACACTGTCGTTGGAGGAAACTGTGACCGCGTCAGTCGTGTCAGGTTAACACGGCTGTCCACCAGCCTCCATTCAAAAATCTACGTCTTTTCATCGACCTTTCTAAAAAGCTGTGACACTATACCTGTGAGTTCTAAAGAGCCACGGATCTCAACCGGCATTCTTTATGTATGCTTTGTAAATGTAGATAAATCAGCATGTGAATGCACATTTTCTAAAAGGATCTTAAAACATATTTATTTGTGCTTTTCTTTAATCTTGAATGCAGATTGTTCTGGTTGCTGGACGGCATTCCTTCAGTCTCTGTTCAGGTTAAAGATCTGTAGCGTGGCTCGGAGAGACTGGTTCTGTTTGCTGTCTGCAGATTGTCTGCACAGATAAAGTTTATAGAGTGACTGTCCTCTGCATGATTCCATCATTAAACTGGAGCATTGTTTGACTTTCGTTTACGTCGGGTCAAGTTTTAATGAAGAGACAAGATGTGACGAGTGTTTATTGTGCAGTAAGTTTCTGTCTAATATGAAACCAGAGAACCGACATGAACCTCAGACTGAATAAACTAAAAAAGTTTGGAGGAAGTAGGAAGAGTGAAGATTTAAAGATGGAGGAAACTCTTGAAAACTGTACGTCGGTGAGGTGACGATGCTGCTGATGCTTTGTTGTTCGTCCAACAGAAAATCAGAACAAAGCCATTTTTCTGTACGCAGAGATCAAACGGGAGATTTTCATTAATGTAAAAATTCTCTTTTGTCTCTTCCTCCCTCCCTCTCCATCCTCCCCTCCTCCTCCTCCTCCTCCTTCTCCCTCTCCATCCTCCTCCTCCTCCTCCTCCTCCTCCTCCTCCTCCCTCTCCATCCTCCCCTCCTCCTCCTCCTCCTCCTCCTCCTCCTCCTCCTCCCATCCTCCCCTCCTCCTCCTCCCCTCAGTCTCTGTGTTGCAGACGGTGCTGGTCAGTGCGGGTCAATGTGACTCGGTGTTTAAAGGTTTCTCAGACTGTCTGCTTCAGTTGGGGGATAACATGGCCAACTATCCCCAGGACCTGGACGACAGGCAGAACCTGCACCAGATCTGCAGGTACGTTAACGTCCAGACGGTGGACACTCGACCAAATCACTTCAGAGAGTGTAAACAGGCCTGACAGGACAAAATGAGACATAATTACTCCTCAGACATGTTCTTTACGGTTAAAGTGACGTCTCAAAAAGTGTCAAAGACAAACAGAAGTAAATTAAAGTTCATGCTGAGATCAGAACATCCATGACTGTAGAGAGTTTAGAGTTAGAAATACACCATCTGTACGTCTGACAGTCAGAGCGCTGTCTCTATACCCAGCTTCGTTTCTGGAGTTGTCTTCTATCACAGTGTGATTAAGAGAGAAGAGTCAGGATTGATTGATTGAAGTTACGTTACGTAAAACACTTTGTTGCTGCAGGTATGTAACTGACGTGAAGTGACGCCAGAGACGTCGTAGTTACTTTAACCCACACGATGATCGTTTCCTAAACCAAACCATGACAACTCCAAATGTCATCATATGTCCAAATGTCTGAGCTGTTTGTCGGCTCGCTTTATTTTGACGGACATATCGGACGTTGTTTATATAATTATTACGTGCAGCAGCGGCTCAGTGGATCTGAAGCTTCAGCCTGAGACGACGTTTCAGGGATGTCATCTGATTCTTTGGTTACGATTACGATTACTTTTATAACAGATGACTTGAGTGGCAGAACTAACACATCATGTTACCCGTCACCAGAAGTATTACCATTACATTACCAAAAGTAATCAGAGTACTGTAATGGATTGGCTTCAGTCGTCTGTCTGACTGAAACAAAGCCACGACGACAGACGTGTAAAGTTGTGGATTCTCCTTCTGGCCGCAGAATGAGAACATGATGAAGCCTGCAGCCAAATGATTCAATTATCAGTTTCTCTTAAAACGTCTAATTGATCTGAATGTTTCTGCTGCGAGACGACAGAGAAGCTTCTTCACACACACGAAATAATATGAGTGATTTAACTGCAGACCCTGAGGGGACACCAGCTGACCCCGCCTCCCCCACAACACCACCCAGACCGGGTGGGCACCAGATGGCACGCTGCAGCAAGGAGCCCCCCCCCAACACACACATACACACACACACACACACACACACACGCACACACACACACACACACACACACACACACACACGCACACACACCACACACGCACACACACAAGCGCACACACACACACACACATACACACACACACACGCACACACACCACACACGCACACACACAAGCGCACACACACACACACACACACACACACACACACATGGTTTTTTAATTCAGTGACAGCTCCATCACAGCGGTGTTGAGGCGTGGCAGGAGGGACGCTTTAATACGCCTCCTCTCACACACACACACACACACAGACACGCGCACACACACACACACACACACACACACACACACACACACACACGTTAATTGCTCTGAGATGGAGCATCGACACGGCTCGGTTCAGCAGGTCAACATCAATAAGAGCAGATTGGAAGATTGGATTAGATACGCTGTGTGTGTGTGTGTGTGTGTGTGTGTGTGTGTGTGTGTGTGTGTGTGTGAGTGTGTGTGCGTGTGTGTGTGTGTCTGTCAGCTGGTGTCGTCTTCACATTAACTGGGAAGAGGAAGGACAAAAAAGGATGAACAGATGAGAGCTGGAGACAGAAACGACAGAATACGGAAGGAAAAAAAAGTAAAAATAAATAAAGGAAAACAGTCGGAGCGAAAAGAATGAATGAATAATGAGGCCAAGAGGAGGAGAGAGAGAGAGGAGGAGGAGGAGGAGGAGGAGGAGGAGATGTTTCAGTATGAATAAAACATAAAGTGAGAGAGGAGGGAGGAAGAGGGATGGTTACAATGAGGGAAAAGGAGGAAGTGGGAAGAATAAAGGATGGAGTGACGGGAAGTAGAGACAAAGGAAGGAAGGAAAGGAGGAAGGAGATCTGAGGGAGGAGAGGAGACGGACGGAGGTGTACAGGAGTGTATCCTGTTATCCAACGTAGTTATTCTGACTACATCCACAGATACGATCACAGACGTGTTGTCTCGCCTTCACGCTGATTTTCTCTGGATGTTAATAATAATCAGCTCATATTAACAAACAAACAAACTCGTTATAAACTTTATCCTGCGTCTGATTAAAGAAGAGTCGTCTATAAACTCAACGTCCAGCTGCAGACTGACTGTTTATTATACAAATGTAGTAATGTTATATCTGAGCACCGCAAAATTACACAATTACAAAGTACGTGTACGCAGTTTTTCTTCTTGTCACATAAATCGAAAGTTTCACCAGCTGAACACACTGTGTTTAGTTTGATTAATTAAAACTGGCAGACAGACGGCTGTTTTATTTGAAGCCTCCTGAGCAGAATATTAATGTATTGATCGGCCTTGATGTGAGAGAAGAGAGGAGGACTTTATATCCTCAGGAGGAGGAGGAGTAAGTTTACATTGTGGGGTGAACTGCTCCTTTAAACTTGATTGTACAGAATCAGCTGCAGAGAAACTCAGACATGTTTGATTGTCGAGTCGTCGGCTGTGTTCAGGATCTCGTGCTGTCGTTCTTCCCGTCTGTCCTCGGGAGGCGTCGGCTGTAATCGGCTCTGCGGGTTCAGCTGTCGTCTCACTGGAGTATAAACTTCTCCGGCTGCGTCCTCATAAGCTTTTTCTCCTTCGCTGTGTGTTTTCTGTGGTGCCAGATTCTGGGATGACTTCCACTTTTGGCTCTGCCTCTCGAGTAGACGATGCCTTCAGTTTAAAAAAGCAGCCTCCCACTGCAGTCGTAAGCTTGTGGTGTTAACGCTTGCTGTGTTTTCTCCCGCCAGCTACTGGGATAACTTCCACTCCTGTGCCACGACGGCGCTGGCGGACTGTCAGGAGGGAGCGACGGACCTCTGGGAGAAACTGAAAAAGGAGTCCCGCAACCTGGATTTCCGTGGGAGTTTGTTTGAACTCTGTAGCAGCGGCAACGGAGCCCCCAGATCAGCCGACGCCAGGGGCCTCGCCTTGGTCCTCACCACGCTGCCCACCATACTGACTTGGCTGGCGTTTTAACAGAAAACACGGGGAAAAACGTAGAGAGAGAAAAAAAACAACACGACAGTGAAAAGAAGAAAAAAAGGAAAAACACAAATGAAAAAAGAAAATAGAAAAAGAGTGATAGCTGCTCTACGATACTGAAAAAAACAACTTCAACAGGACTCATCACCAGAAAACGACACCCACAGTGGATTTTTACTACATCGCCAGGCGGCGGCCCGGTTCGCCTTCTGGGACATCTGCAGGCCGTCCTCCTGGAGCGCTCATCCAATCACACGCCGACCTGACCCGGAGGTCGATAACATGAAATATTCAACACGCCATCGCGCTGAAACGATGACAATGATGAAAATTTGATGGATCCTTGCCCGCTTACAATCGTGGAATTACACAGTATTAAAGTCAACCATGAATTATTGATGTTTAGTAGGCTAGGCTCTGTGACTGCCGGGTGCTGACACAGGACCAGGCTATATATTAGGGTTCCCGTATAGCCTGAGGTCCACATTCATGTGCAACGCGAGGCCGAGCTTAACTCCACAAAATCAATAAGAGGAGCCGAGGCCCTGGAGCTCGCGTCAGACCGGCCGCCTGATTCCATCACGGACAGTTTTTCCTTTTTTATCGCGCCAAGTTGACTGTGTTGAGCCCGGCAGGTGTGATGGACCGAATGCTTGACAGTGATGTGATGTTTGTATTCTTATTGGCTGTTTATTGTGCTCAGGCCACGGTCACACCAGCCGTTACCACGGTGGCGTTTTAAAGGAGTCGTCACAATCGGCAGAAGTCATATTTTCCACCAAAACAAAAGCAGAACTGCAGCGACGGCATCGACCCATGCAGCATGGCTTACTGTCAATCGTGTGCCGGCGGCAGGTGTGTTTTCAAATCTAGAGTATTTCAGTTCTGGTTCTGTTGAACTGGCTCGCTTGCCACCAATAAAACCAGCGCCATGTGCAGAGGTCAGTTCCTGGTGTGACCGTAGCCTTGTGTTTTCCCCCCACCGAGCTCGGAGGTGCAGGGACGTAGTTGAGAGTGTAACGCCTGCTTTTCATTACAGAACAGTTTAGACGAAGTGAAACTGCATGACGTCCGTTCAGACCGTCTCAGGACATGTCAGGAAACGAGCACAAGCTGTGAAATGTTGGTTACCAAACAATGGACCGGCAGCAGTTTGGACCACTGAGTCGTTGGTTAAATTGACTCTAAAGAAACATCTGATGCTAACTGGAGCTAAATTTTTACCCCAAATCAATCCTTAAAACTGAGTCCATCTGTTGACTTCAGGGCTCAGATAGATCGGATCTAATTGGTCAACAGTTCCGTTCAGCAGCTAAACCAGAGGAAGGCTAGCTCACGTTAGCAGCTAGAACCGAATGAGATGGGTTAGCTAACAGCTTGATTTGCTAACGTGATCTCATTTCGCTCCGCTAGCAGTGTTGAGGATAAAACAGACAACACGAGGATAAACGCTGGAGTAAGAACTGTAGTTTTCAGTGAACGAACTGTTTTCTGCCACAATATTTTGGAGAGTTTGGACTTAAAGATGAACCCGACGTCTCTGTGATGAAGCTAAACATCGTCACGGCTAACTAGCTTCAACTTATTGTTGTTATTATGGACTTTAAACCCTGAATTAAGAGAAAACTTATAACTTGTGCGTAAGTTCACATTTTCACTGATAAACTAGGATCAAAAAGCACAAACACGTGTTTGTGCTTTTTGATCCTAGTTTGAATCTGTGAAAATGTGAACTTACGCTGAGTTATACGTAAGTTTAAATCAAGAACTCGACCCAGAACATTCATGAAGCAGCTGCAGACCAACGTTTCTTCTTCTTCTGTCTGTTTTTTTTGCTCGAATCAGACGTCGTGCTCGTTTCCTGAGATCCCACGAGAGCGAGTTTAAAGTCGAGGGCGAACACGTCGGCTTGGCGGGAACGCCGTCGGTATCATAGGACATGAACGAGTCTGTGAACAAAAGAAAGAGAGAGATGATGTTTTGAGAAGCCGACAGCAATACGAAGAGACGACTTCACGGCCAGTGTAGCTAAAAAAATAAACCCAACCGTGGCTGAAGAGAGTTCGACTGTTGCCATTTAGCACATCCCCCCTTTCTCATCCGCCGGCGATCCATCCTAGACGACCGTAGAGGCGATTATATTTTAGGTCTGTATGTTAGATTAAAGCGCCGCGTCCCGACAGTACAGTAGCATCACCAACTGCGTAAATACAGTAAATAAACACGGAGGATTATGGTTGTTTGTTTCCACGGCCGTCTGACAACAAGATGTGTTCTTCTGTTCGTTCGTTTGTTGGTTTGTCTATTCGTTCGTTCGCGGGGGTGTCGCGTAACTAAAAGAGTTATTAAAACAAAAAAAATAAATAAAAGAGTTTATTCCAGAAATCATCTAGCGAGAGAGAAAAATGTATATCAGAGGATTCTGAGAAAATAAAAACCAAGCTCTATTATAGATTATAGTCTATTCCCGGACAGTTTTAACAGATTGATACTTTACAGATTATAGAAACTACTGAGATATTAAAGAATAAAAATAAAAGATTGCTAAAATGATAAAGAGTAATAAATAAAAATGACTAATGTTTGAAAAGAAGTGTGTGCTTTTATTTTGAAGTGGGCAAAAAAAAAAAACAACAACTGAGGGTTGTCTCGTCACACACACACACACACACACACACACACACACACTGGAGTGTATTCATTATTAATGAGGGAGAGTCCCTGAGCTGCCACACGTCTCAGCACTCAGCTCATATTGATTGAGAGGAGGAGGAGGAGGAGGAGGAGAAGGAGGAGAAGGAGGAGGAGGAGGAGGAGTCCTGATGAAGATGTTTGTTCAGTCTAACATTGATAATCTGAGCTGCTGATTTAATCTCATGTAGATCTCAAAGTCGACCAATCAGAGGACGTGACTCTTCATATTTAGGACCATGGACCAAAGTCATTTTGAGGCTTCTTGGTGTATTATGGGATGTTACACTGTGATATCAGATCGAGTTCACATTCTGCAGGAGAAGAAGAAAATGATCTGAATGAACAAACACTGACTCCAGATCAGTTTCTGTTTCTTCTTCCTGTCTTTTATGATTTTAACTAATTAATAATAATTAAAACATCCCATAATACTCAGACCAGAGTTTCATTCTAGAGGAAGAAAAAATAATCAGAAGGTGAAACATTTAATTTATTTAATATTTCGATGTTTCTGACATTTCTTTAGTGAATTTCTCAAACAGTAATTGATGATTTGATGAAGAGAAGAGAAGCGGAGGTATGCGCTCTACTGAGTGTCACTCCTGTTTAAACAGCTCATCAGATGTTCAGCAGTGTAGATTCAGAGATGATGATCCGTACATCTGCTTAGAAATCCTGCAAATAGACGCTCCTGCATGAGCAGAACCCGCCTTACAAACATCATGTTTTTAAGTTCTGTTCGGTACCGCAGTGATCCAGTGACAGTTGTCGGAACATCCACATGTTCACTGCTAACAGAAAAAGCTGACGGATAATTCGGCAGAGTTTAAATGGACTTTTGGATATTTTATTTATTTATTTGCGTGTTTTTTCTTTCCGTGTTCAGTCTCCAGGGCAGAGTGTTTAATGTGTTTAACGTCACCTGATAATATAAATATGTTTATTTTTAATATTATCATCTGCATTTCTGTGGGCTCCACATCAGGTTTAAAGCGACATGAACCTTTTATTCGGTATGTTCGGAGCCTCTGTGCTGTGACATCCAGGCCCGATGGTTCTTGCAGTTCGGGCCTCGGCGGTGCTGCAGCTCTAATGGATCTGCAGACTGTCATCAGGTCGCGTGCTGCGGCCTCCCAGGAGACACCGCGCATTAATATGGATGTGACGTGACGTCAGGGAGACCCGGCCGCTGTCTGCGGACCAGAACCGGACAGAAACACAACATATATAATTATACAGGACAGAAACAGACTTTTACTTCCGTCCATCGGCGCTTTTAATATTAAAGCGTGAAAAACAGAAATGCAGAACTGATGCCCGACTTATAAAAAACAGCAGCAATCATCCAGGAATTTATTGTGAAGAGAAATAAACCATGAACGTGTTTTAAAGACATGAAGTCGTCTGTGCAGCGAGAGGACGAGTTATTATTAATTATCTTCTATGGAAAAAACCAATAAATATCAACAGGATCCATCTCTGACACACAAATACAAGAACTTTTATTGTGAAATATTTTTTATAGAGACATTAACAATTTAGAAATATAAAAAAAACAAAGAACAAAAATCAGAATATTTCAGAGAAGTTTCGTTCAGAACATAATTTTTAAATCCTCATTATTTTATTTTAATTTCAATATGTGAAAAACACAACATAAATAAGTCAATCAGCTACAAATGGAAATACATCTAGAGGTGATTTGAGTATTTTGATCATTTTAAAACACATTTTGTTTCGGTGAAGCAGCTGAATAATAATAGAATAATACAAAATAAAAATTGCTCAGATGTAATTATGCCTGGAAGAAACACGAGCAGCGAGACTTCAGGCTCATTAAAGATGTATGGAGGAACTCCCGCGGGATTTAGAGGGACTCCAGACAGTCTCCCCCGTTTTTATGTATTCTAATAATTGTATTCAGTAATCTATTGATGACATAAGAACGTGACCAGGAGCTCGTTCACGGGATTTAAATGAAATGATCAGAAAATATGAGCAGATTTTATTTTAATTCTCTTCACGTGGATGAAAATAAAAAACCCTCTCTATTTTTTATTTTTCTAAATCATTTTAAAAAATCAATTTCATTAAATAATCCATAATTTCAGAGTGTAATTCAGCACGAAATCACCTTTTCCTCTCACAGGATGCCTTAATGTTCATTAACAGACAGGATGGAATGTGAATGAAGCCGAACTGAGCCGAACTGAGCCGAACTGCTGCAGATTAATAAAGCTTCATTTTAAATACAGTCACGATGAATTTTCATTAAAAATGACTGAATAAAAATGAAAAACACGATACTTTATTTGCACACTGGTGGAAAAGACGCTTGTTAAACCGTGATCTTCCCCTTAAGCAACTTCATTTATGTTTTTAGGCGTTATGAAAAATAAAAGAATGCATCTGGGTCACACCTGGTCACACCTGGGGCAGATCCTGGATGCTAACAGAGTCTGGCTAACGTTATTAGCTCTGTGCTGCTCTTTATTGGTTAAAAGGAGCGTCAGGCCTCAGACAGACAGACTGATGTGACACAAGCCTCCATGAAGAGCTGCAGCATCTGCAGTCACCTGTCATGGTGGCCAAACTGTGTTATTACAGGTGATGCACCGCCACCTGAAACTCTTTGACCAATAAGCTGCCATCAAAAGAAAATGGTGCATAATTTTTCAAGGTCACAATTAGAGCCCTCAGTCTAATAAAATGTGTAAAGTCTAGAAGAGCTGGGTCCTGTTAGCTTTAGCCTCAGTCTGTTAGCATGACATCATGAGCTGGCTCCTGTTAGCGTTAGCCTCAGTCTATTAGCATGACATCATGATCTGGCTCCTGTAAGCGTTAGCCTCAGTCTGTTAGCATGACATCATGAGCTGGCTCCTGTTAGCTTAAGCCCTAGTCTGTTAGCATGACATCATGAGATGGCACCTGTTAGCTTTAGCCTCAGTCTTTTAGCGTGACATCATGAGCTGGCTCCTGTTAGCTTTAGCCTCAGTCTGTTATCGTGACATCATGAGCTGGCTCCTGTTAGCTTTAGCCTCAGTCTGTTAGCATGACATCATGAGCTGGCTCCTGTTAGCTTTAGCCTCAGTCTTTTAGCGTGACATCATGAGCTGGCTCCTGTTAGCTTTAGCCTCAGTCTGTTAGCATGACATCATGAGCTGGCTCCTATTAGAGTAAGAAGCTGCTTCAGTCTCAAATCAAAGACCCATAAATTGGTCCACCTGTGTTACACCTGTCATCCTCCTCACTGTAAACAGGAGGTCTGACAGACATCGCAGTGTAAGGGTCGAGGCAAACACTCAACTTTCCCACCAACATTGTGACGAGTGACACAAACTGATCACAGAAAACACAGACGAGTCAAACTGAAATGAAACTGAAAGACAGAATCAACGTGGATTTAGATTAAAAGAGAGTCAGCTGATGTGTACCAGCTGTTCAGACTGCTGCTGAATATCACTGAATATCAGGCAGTGAACACAGTGTGTGTGTGTGTGTGTGTGTGTGTGTGTGTGGAGGGGTGAGGGGGGTGTCAGATGGGAAATATGTCTAAAAACCCCAGAGAGGTGTCACTCATATTTTTCCCATTTACACATGTGATCAGGTTTCAGTCACTCAGCAGCTAACGTTAGCACAAAGCACACTGTCCTTGAACCTGTCACTCAGCAGCTAACGTTAGCACAAAGCACACTGCCCTTGAACCTGTCACTCAGCAGCTAACATTAGCACAAAGCACACTGCCCTTGAACCTGTCACTCAGCAGCTAACGTTAGCACAAAGCACACAGCCCTTGAACCTGTCACTCAGCAGCTAACGTTAGCACAAAGCACACTGCCCTTGAACCTGTCACTCAGCAGCTAACGTTAGCACAAAGCACACTGCCCTTGAACCTGTCACTCAGCAGCTAACGTTAGCACAAAGCACACTGCCCTTGAACCTGTCACTCAGCAGCTAGCGTTAGCACAAAGCACACTGCCCTTGAACCTGTCACTCAGCAGCTAACGTTAGCACAAAGCACACTGCCCTTAAACCTGTCACTCAGCAGCTAACGTTAGCACAAAGCACACTTCCCTTGAACCTGTCACTCAGCAGCTAACGTTAGCACAAAGCACATTGGACTAAGTGACGGCTACTTTGCTTGTGTTTATGTGTTTAAAGCCCAAATCTGTTTTTCAGAAGCATTAAAAACATTTTTCTCGTCACAGAACTTTAACAAAATGTTTCGTATTCTTTTGCTGTAAAACACTCAGATTTAGTTTGAATTCAACATGAACGACATGAGCAGAGAAAATATGATAATTGTTTCCTGGCTGTTGTCCTACTTAAACTCTTTGCCTCCTCTTTGATCATCTCTTTGTGACGTGGTGAGTTAAAAGACGAACGAGTCCAGATGTGAACACACAGACACACATCTGTTTCCTGGAGTGCAGCAGCCATGATGCCTTCAGGGTCCCGGCTCTGGTCACATGGGGAGCTTCTTTAAGACATTTCATTTCTGAAATTTAAAACAGGCCGACAGCTCAGCCGCTGTGAGAACATAACCTAAAATAACATCCTCCGTCTTCTCTGGGGCCTCGGCTACCGGTGTAAATGGGGCGGATATGAGCCACGTTCCCTCCAGAGCAGCAAAGCAGCTCCACAACAGCATTATGTGAGAATCAACCGGGGATGGAATCCAGGCTGTGATTCGTGACTGTGTGGTGGAAAAGGCCGTCCGCCTTAAATGTGTCCAGCAGCGCCTCACAACAGAGAGGCTAAAATTGAGTTAGCTGATGTGTAAATGGGTCACAAGTTCTTACTTTGAGCTAACAGCCTACATTTCAGCTGCAGGAAGTGGATTAGTGGGTTGGCTGAGAGTTTGTGACGGGAGCTCTGCAGCATTTCTGCTTCCAGCCGGCCGTCCTCACAGAAACTCCTCCGTGAGTTTGAGGAGGTTCGACTAGATTCTGCTTATCAGTGAGCTGAGAACACAAAGATCGCTGCTTCATACTTTTAACACAAACCGTTCTTTCCCAGACTTCTCTGTGATCGTTGCTTTTTTATACTGAGATTTAATTGACAAATATTCAGTTGTTGTTTTCCTCCAACCTGCAGAGCTCAACACAATAAAGTTATGTTCAGCATCAACACATTTATGACTTCCCAGGTACGATAATTAGCAACATGTCCTCGTTATGCTAACAGATAATCTGCTAGTTCAGCTTTATATGAATATAATTTATAGAAGTCGGCTGGATGAACAGAACAGAAGCAGTTCTGCATTTTGTTTCTGCCGCTCTCAGATCCACTCAGCAGAGACTCTGGTTCTGGTTCTGGTTCTCTGTCTCCTCTCTGTAACGTTACGTTCATGAAGTAAAGTCCATTTCCCCTCCAGCTCCAGTCAGCAGTCAACAGAACAGAACAGAACCACCCGACAGTGGAGGTCAGCTCCGGATCACTGCTGCAGTCAGGCTGATCAACAGGAGTGAAGAGAAATCACCTTTTTAATCCCACAATTTACAAAGTTCTCTGTGTCAACGGCTCCGGATCAGAACCAGATGAGACTCCAGGTGTTTACTCCTCCAGCAGGTCTGGTTCTGACCCGACTCTCTCCTCCAGAGTTGAGACTCTTTTTTAATGTACCACCTACAGACGTCGTTGAACAGAAACAGCAGCGCCGCACGTTTATTAAAAATGCTCTTTATCGTCATTCTGTGTTTGGTTGCTGTTCTTTAGAGATGAAGTTGTTCTCGTCACACGATGAGCATCGAACGATCGCAGGAAGCTTTTCTTTAAACACATGAATGTTTTGTTTGACTTGCTGAGCCCAAACATGACCCGGCTGAAGTTCTGTTCCTGTCTGTTGGAGTGAAGCAGCAGAGATCTTCTCTGACGAAACAACACAGAATCACATGACGCAACACAAGTGATTTCACTGAGGTGGTCAGAACACAAACAGTGGGATCCATCTGGCTTGTGAACGTGGTTCTGGAGTTTGATCTTTTTCTATCATCCTGCAGGGACCGAGGCTCGGCCCGGCCAGCACCCTGTAGAAGTGGGTCAGTACTAAATATACGACAGCCTCTTTCCTCCCTGCAGCTCTGCACGAACATGTTGGTCGGACCACCTGAACGCTGAGGGGGAACCATGACAGCATCCTGCCTCCCACCCAGCATCCTCACATGAACCACACGTAGCCATCATGTGACGGTCTATTGATAGCACCGCGGAGAGCAGAAAATACTCTGGCACGGAGACGGAGTCCAAAACACAAGCGCTGACGGCCAGTTGGCAGGACGGAGAGGAAGCCACTCGCTCTGCCGCCCCGCAGGAAACCATTCGACGAGCTCTCCACAAGTTCAAACCCAGAGAGGGATTTTCTGCTTTGTTAGCCAGATTAGAGCGAGCAGAGTATTCAGAAACCTGCTGCTGCAACATCTATACCCATGATTTATTGTTCTGCTTAAAAAATATGAAATGTTCATCACAGACGACAAGACGACGTCCTCAAACGTCTTAAAAACACAAAGATACAAAGATGTAAAATCAATCCTGTCACCACAGAGAATGAAAACAGTCGAGGTTTCAACAACAGCTGCTGTTAGTGCGACTGTGTATACAACCTGAGACACCTGAGACACCTGAGACACCTGAGACAGTGACATCATAATGTCACGACATCATACATCGACAGAAACAGACGTCGGAGAGCCTGAAGTCGGAACAAAGAGCAAAAGTAAAGACAACATCAGTAAAAATGACTCTGGTAAAAGTGAAAGTCAGTCATATGAACTGAACTCCAGCAAGAATCTGATATGAAAAGTACAAGTAAAAATAAACCAGGTGAAAATCCTGTGATATGACCGAACGCTCCAGAACAGCTACTAAATGGACCTTGTGGGGTCCAGAACCAAGAGTAAATCTTCAGAAATTAGATAGTTTGGGTTTGAAATCTTGTTCTGACACGAGCTCAGGAGGAGAGGCAGGAAACAACTCAAGGCCCAAAAGTGTTCAATCAAATTATTCAGGTTGATGGAGAACAAACCGACCCGGCTGATCGACCCAGCCTCGGTTGGTGGTGTGAAGACCCGGAGCCAGCAGAGCGAGCCTCGACCCTGCTGTCAGAACCGTTGATTCACGGGCCGACTGGATGAATATGTGATATTACCATCAGCCTGAAATGGAAATGGACCGAGATCAATGTGGAACAAAGCGAGTGCTGCGGTGAACTCAGCCGTAATGAGAAACACTGCTGAGGACATCGATCCGCAGGCCGTCACGCCTGGTTCTGGAAATTAGAGCTCTCAATCACCCTAACTGAAGTAATAATAACCCGGTCCGTTACATCTCAGACCGTCACAACCAGAAACACCTCGGCAGGTGGAGTTCAGTGATCGGATCAGGGACAAAACTGTACTCTGATAATAAAGTCAAATAATCAACTTTAAATATATTATAATGTGGACGGAGACGCGTGAAAGACTGGATCAGGACCTCAGGTGGTCCGTTTGTCTCTTTGTGGTGTCTGTTGGTACTCTTTGAAGTTGTTTCACAATTCTTTGATTATTTGTGTGTCTCTTTGCAGCCGTGTGTCTTTGTCGTCATTTTGTATCTCGGTTATTTTCTCAGTTTTTGTTTTGCGTCTTTGTTTTTGATGTGTCTCTGGTCATTATGTATGGGTTGTTTTCTAGTTGTTTTGTGGCTCTTTGTAGTTGTTTTGTTCCTCTTTGTAGTCGTTTTGTGTCTCTTTGTAGTTGTTTTGTTCCTCTTTGTAGTCGTTTGTGTCTCTTTGTAGTCGTTTGTTTCTCTTTGTAGTTGTTTTGTGTCTCTTTGTAGTTGTTTTGTTCCTCTTTGTAGTCGTTTGTGTCTCTTTGTAGTCGTTTGTTTCTCTTTGTAGTCGTTTGTGTCTCTTTGTAGTTGTTTTGTGTCTCTTTGTAGTTGTTTTGTTTCTCTATGAAGTCGTTTGTGTCTCTTTGTAGTTGTTTTCTGTTTTGGTTTTTCAATGGCATCTTTGTTTTTGTTTTCATTCTGTCTGTGGTCAGTTTTGTGTCTCTTTGTAGTTATTTTCTACCTCCCTGTCGTCTGTTTGCATCTTTGTTTTCTTTGTGTCTTTAGTCATTTTGTGTCTCGTCTCCTTCTTGCCAGGAGTCTGTGGTCATCTTTGTCCTTCTACTTTTGTTTTGTGTGTCTTTGTCCCGTCTTTGTCCTCATGCAGGACAGATCCTCGTGTGGACGCTCTCTAAGTCTTTTAACAAATGCAGCATAAGACAGAAATCACTAACGTCTTTATGCTTCACTAATGTCTGTGTAAATGCAGACGCTCCCTGAGTAATCACGGCGCTACAGACGCTCCCTAACTCAGTTACCACTGCCTGAGGGAGGAGCGCCTTATAGACCGCCGCTAACTCAGTTAGCATGGCGCTAACCTGATAACACATGATGAGGATGTGGAGCGAATGTCGTGAACAGGAGAGAGTCATGTATGTCATGACATCGCCTCGGGAGAGAGAGGAGACAGAATCCAGAACATGGCCGCCACCGGCTTGTTCATTACGGGTGTTTTTAATCAGACGAGCAGATTTAATCTGTTTATTTTGCTTTAGATGTCGTGTGTCTTGTAGAATATTTGATTCATGGAGGAAACTGATGTTTTTAAGGCTGCTGACAGTGTTTCCTGATTGACGGAGAGACAGAGAGATATCCAGCGTTTCCTCTGTGAAGCCTTCGACTCAGCGATGGAAGAAGAATGTTGAAGCAGCGAACACAACGAGTGAGAGCAGTAATTACAACACATCTAAATGTACTGAGAGAATCATCGGGGACGCTTCACGCTGATATGATTAAAACTTTCCCCTCTTCGGCTGTAACGTCTCCTCGTCTTCCTCCTCGCTGATTCCTCAG
The DNA here is from genome assembly GCF_900880675.1 of Sparus aurata. Lineage (NCBI taxonomy): Eukaryota > Metazoa > Chordata > Actinopteri > Spariformes > Sparidae > Sparus > Sparus aurata. The sequence continues at coordinate 17,139 of NW_022045230.1, forward strand.
GTGATGTGATGTCTGCACCTCCTCCTCCTCCTCCTCCTCCTCCTCCTCCTCCACATGTTACAGTCCTGTCAGGCCTGCTGAGAGATGAGGAGGTGCTGCACAGATGTTGCCTCTTCCTCTTCATCGTGTGTTGGAGTGCTAATGACTTATGTGCACAACTTTATAGGACTGCAGAGGATATCCACGGATATTGCTGCTCCTCCCTCCTCCTCCTCCTCCTCCTCCTCCTCGCCTCACCGAGTGCTGATGAAGCTGCTGTGTGATTAAAATGTTCCACAGATGTTGCCTCCGTCTCTAACGCCCCGCTCCGGCCTCCTCCTCCTCTCTTAAACTGTAAAAAACCTGCAGCCTCGGAGGATTTTCTTACAGTCTTCTTCTCCTCCGTCGTGTACAGATGGTGCCTCCTTTTCACCTCCTCCTCTTCCTCTCCTCCCACTGCCTCGCTTCCTCTCTGTGAATAAAGTGTGAGACACAAACAGGAAAATAAAAACACGTCTTCTCTTAACTCTGTACTACAGTTATGTTAATGTCTACTCCGTTACTACACTGCAGAGTAAATATTGACTCTCGGTCGTGTTTCTGGTGAACAGAACACGATCGTGAGCGCTGCAAACTTTAATTAACGCAATCATTCACCTTTTTTAATCACCTCGTTATGAATCCAACTGCTTTTCTTGACGAGACGTTCTGCTCGTTCTCTGCAGAACAAATGTTAGCTGAGATTAAACTTCACCTTTCTTTACGCTCTGTTTAGGATGAAGCACAGAAACACTCGGTTAATGTTCAGGAAACATGAAGCTTTTGGGTGAAAGAACCTGTTGTTTTGGTGCCACATCACACTGAGACGCTCCGACTTCCTGCAGATCTTTTCACAGGTTCTGCAGAAGTGTGAAGCTGAAGACGATCTTCATTTGAGAGAACAAAGAATGTTTCTGAGCCGAAATAAGCAAATATAAGAGAGTAAAACCAGCTGCAGTGATCTGAGGCAGGGTAACGTATAGATCATGTAGTGACATCATCAGCAGGATCTGATTTATTACATATTGACGCTAACAGAATCTGTCGACTGGCTGCAGACGAGTTAATGTTCTGCTAGAAGTCGTTGTTGGAGTCAAAGATTCTGTGTGGGCCCGGTTATGAATCATAATGAAACCCGGAGAGATCCAGAAACACAAAGACGAACTCACTTTCACTCACATCAACACATCACTGATCTTCTGAGGCCACTCTGATTGATCAGCAGCTCACCTGGTGACCTCACCTGTACCCTCCAATCAGCTGATCTCTGTGATGTCATCAGAGCGAGAGGACAGTTTACTGAAGCATCAGGAGCAGCTGACCCGATGTACTGACAGCAGCTCTGATCCTGAATCAATCCAATCAGGTCCCTCTGTGGTTCAGTACTCCTCCTCCTCCTCCTCCTCTTCCTCTCCTCCTTCCTCCTCCTCCTCCTCCTCCTCCTCTTCCTCTTCCTCCTCCACCTCCTCCTCCTCTTCCTCGTGTTAAAGTGCTGATGAGGCTGGTGTGCGATTAAGGAGGAGCTCCACAGATGTTCCCTCTGTGATTGATTGCTTCGTTTATTGTCAGAGGGCTGAATGTAATAAACTCATTAGTACACTCCCTGGGTGTGTGTGTGTGTGTGTGTGTGTGTGTGTGTGTGTGTGTGTGTGTGTGTGTGTGTGTCCAGCTCAGTCTATCTGACACCTGATTAATGGCGGTTTTCTTTCTCTGCAGGGTGAGTCGCTCCGTCACGTCGCTCCGTCCTCCCGTGTTAGTTTCCCTGAACTCAGCTGGTCGTCACATCGTCACAAAGTGTTTTCATGTTCGATGTCGGAGAGTCAAACTTGAGTTTCTACCTTAAAGAGAGACGATCCTGTTAGAAAGAGATCTGTGTGTGTCGGATATGACAACAGATCAGATGGTTTTTAAATAGTTGACACAGAAGCTATAATCACTTCTGAGTTGTGTTTATGTCCAATATTCTCTCTTTTTGCTCTGTTTTTGGTCTCCACCAACTTTTTCACAACATCACCAGACTCCATTAACAAATGTAGTGATTCAAAGAGTTGTTGAGTTAAAACAAACTTTATAACGCAGTGAAACTGTGTCTGTGACAGATTGTAACTCATTGTGTCCTTGTTGTAAATTCAGCATTAAATGTGATACATGAAGCCAACTATTAACCACAATATCACCAGACTCCCTTAACAAAACAGCTAATTTAAGGAGTTGTTGAATAGCGTAAAGCTTTATAAACATGATGAAACTGTGTGTGTGACAGATTGTAAGTCATTGTCTCCTCCTTGTAAATTCAGCATTACATTTGATACATGAAGCCGACTATTAACCACAATTTCACCAGACTCCCTTAACAAAACAGCTAATTTAAGGAGTTGTTGTGTAGCATAAAGCTTTATAAACATTATGAAACTGTGTGTGTGACAGATTGTAAGTCATTGTGTCCTTGTTGTAAATTCAGCATTAAATCTTTCAGCTGAAGTTGTTTGTCTCCTTGTAAAAAGTGTCAGTTTGTGGCAGCATGTCTGTACCAGCCTGTCTGCTTCTGTGTCTAAAGTGCTAAAGTCTTACCTGCCAACATTGATCAGCTGTTTGAACACACTGTTTACACTGATGTCACCATTTACACTCCATTTATGAAAGAAGAAACATGTTATTGATCTAAACATGTCACATGTTACAAAGACACTAAACAGGAACAATATAGGCTACTTCTTTGTCCCCGTGGAGAAAGTCCCCAGACTCCCTTAACAAATGTGTCAGTTTAGTGAGTTGTTGAGTTGGAGACACTTTATAAACTCTGTGAAACTCTGTCTCTGACTCATTCTGCATTATTTGGACCTTCTTGTTCATTCAGCAAATGTTCTACATGAACTTCTTTCTGTCTTTGAGTAGAAACATGGAGTCTGTGTGTCTCAGTGATGGACGGGTTTGTTTCATATGGAGCAGGAAGTGACATCACATCAGACCATTTAGCAGGTCTGAGAAGAATCCAGGTAATAAAGTTGTGTTTGAGATTTACCTGTACTTGATTCTATGCACATTCTGAGTAAAAAACATAGTGTTAGGTTATCTGTGGTGGCGAGCCAATAAGATTCTCTCACATTAATCCATGAAACTCAGAGAAATGTCTGATTTCCATCACTTGACAGGAGCTCTTTAATGATGTCATCTCGTTCGCAGCTTTATATCTCCTCCTGATTATTTAATTATATTCAGAGTTTCAGCTTCAGTGGATTGTATCTGACTCCTCGTGTCTTGGTGTCAGTGGTCGTAGGAGTCGTCTCAGCCTCACCAACTGCTTGTTTTTCACTCAGCTGGGTGGAAGTTTGTACTGAGCATCCAAGAAAACCTTGGAAGAAACATTTGATGATTTCAAACTTTTCTGAACTGATTCCTGACATCAACAACTCGGCCAAACTTGAAATATCAACTTTTCTGTTGGTGTAGGTTTTCTGCTGGCGTCTTCTTCCTCCAGACATCAAACTGCTTCACCAGGAAGTAACTCATGATTGCAGTCTTGGTTGTGTTGCAAGTTTTGACGTGTTTAATCCTGGTTTTGGTCCAACTTCCTGTGGAAAAATAACCGGTTTTGGTCGCCACAAACAGCTGGAGTTTCTGTGACAAATAGTTGTTTTGATGGCTCGAACACAGCTGGAGTTGTTCCGACTTCCTGTGGAAAACAAACAGTTTTGATGGGCTGCAGATGATTGTGTTTATTGACTGGGAGGTTCTTGGTTCTCGTGTGGACTGACGCTACAATATTAACTTCCAGGGTCACTTCAGGTTATAACATTTAAAGTCCTGCTGAGGTTCTTCTGAGCGTCGCTGATCGGAGGTCAGTCGCAGCTCTTGAGTCTCGCTGGCTGCAGGACAGAATCAGAATCCTGCAGATGTTTTCTGAAATGTTGACGCTTTCTAAAAAAATCCAAATCGCTGCAGTTTGTAAAAACACTCCTGTGACATTTTGAAGCGCCGCCTGCGATTTCTACTGGACACGACTTTCCCTCGCCGCCTCGCTTCAGATCGTTTCACACTCACATCATCAGCAGCGAGCTTTTAGCATTTACAGCTGACATTTAGCTGACGAGCTCACTCGCAGCAGACGGAGTAAACCTCGGCCGGTAGATTATACGCAACTAATTGGGAGGTGAAAGGTGTCAGCGGGGCGCCGACCTGAGCGGAGGTGCACCAATTACTCCTGTGTGACCCGACGGATTCAGACAGCAGCGCAGTTTATCTGCTGCTGCGGCGGCGAGGCGTCTGAAGGACTCTGGGTCCTGGACGGAGAACAGATTGGCAGGGCAGCAGGAGTCAGAGCGGCTGGTGACGGAGCGCCGGAGGTTTGAGGGCAGCTCGACCTCGACACGAACACAAACCTCTCCACGCTAACAGGGAGGAGGAGTGCAGCCGGGAGCGGGAAAGTGGATCACACACCTTGTTTCCATGACAACAGAGTGCTCCTTTCAACGCTGTGTATCGGATCACTCAGGCAGTTCTTCTGACCCGCGGGCTCAGACCCGAATGATGAAGGATGGACTCCTGATGGGACTGAGTGCGACTAGAAAACAGTTAAACACACCGACTGACGCTCGCAACGACACTCAGAACCAAACTGACCCAGAGATGATAAACTGTCATCTGGTTTCTCAAAGCCAGATGAGATATGTGCTCTCTTTGGTTAGTTCTGGTTCTGACCCGGGGTCTCCTCCCTGTCAGTCGTCCAAACCACCTGGACTAGCTCGGCTCTCCTCCGACCTCCTCAGCCTCGCTCTGAGCCCAGACGCCCTGCAGAGGAAACTCATTTCAGACGCTTGTAGCTCCGATCTGGTTCTCTCGTCTCTGCTCTCAGCTCGGGACCACAGCTGAGGGTCGGACCAGAGATGGACCGGTACACAGATACTGCACCTTCTGGCTCAGCTCCCTCTTCACCATCTCATCACACAGAGCCTGAGATACCTGAACGCCTTCGCTTGGGGCGGAAACTCACCGTCCACCGTCTTCCAACAGGGAACCACAACCCGAGACAGGCTGACGCTCATCCTGACCGCTGGAGGTCAAGAACCGAAGAACCCAACAGAACCACATCATCTGCAAAAAGCAGAGACGCAAATCTGAAGTTTCCAAAACTGGAAACTGTGTCATGAGATCCTGACGGTCTGATCTGATCAACGCCGTCAGATTCTGACTTGAGTTGGAAATGTGAGCGACAACGAAGACGAGTCAGAGTCGAGCTGCCGGCGCCACTTCAAACACGGAAGTAAAGACACACGAGCTCTACTAGTGTAAAACTGCTGGACTGCTCCTTTAACACGAAGCAGCAGCTGTATGGCAGTAATAACAGACAGACGTAGTACGAACGTTACAGCGAGTGGAAGGTGTAATCCATCATGCACACTGTAACCCTGTCAGCAGTGCTGCGCGAGTGTAACGACGAGAAGTCGCACTAATTAGCAGCTTTCTGAAGTCTCAGTGTGAAGATCTGACATGAGAACAGATTCATCCAGCTGCTGTCACACACACACACACACACACACACACACACACACACACACACACACACACACACACACACACATGCTAACACCCTCTCTGTGTCTCTTTCGACTTCGCGGAGGGTGAAATGGATTCAGCGACGACTCCGTTCTCGGGGAATCCAGAGGTGTTTTGTTTCGCCTGCGTGGATAAAAATGTCTCCATCACAACCTGACAGTGTGTGTGTGTGTGTGTGTGTGTGTGTGTGTGTGTGTGTGTGTGTGTGTGTGTGGCGAGCTGAACAAGTCGTGCTAACAGCCTGATACTGACTTCTAAAAATACCTGCCCTCCACACACACACACACACACACACACATGCAGATTAATCCTGACTGTGAAACACCCTGCTGAAGAGGAGGAGGAGGAGGAGGAGGAGGAGGAGGAGGGGGGGGAAGAAACCCTACAACCCAGTTCAATCACCATGGCAACCACTCCTCATCCTCCCTGCGAACACTCCAGTGATGTGCGGGGCTGCCCCCCTTTCCCAGAATTCCCTGCTGCTGTTTCTCTGGGTGAGAGAGGAGAAAGTGGGTTGAGCGAGCGTCTCCCGGCAGCAGCAGGCGGTTTCCTTCGTTACGATGAAGATGAAGATGAAGATGAAGATGAGAGACGGACTGATCAGTGGCTCCATGAGATGAAAGCCCGGAGGAGGAGCCTCGCCTCAATCTTAATAAATATGATAATAATATATCTGAGGATATGATGAGCACCTGTTCACAGAGGAAAAGGGGCGGAGACAGAGATACAGGTGGGACAGTATGGTTCCACGTCGGAGGTAACGATGGAGTGTGTGGTCCTGATGGTGCTGACCCACACCTCAACCCACAGAGCAACGCACAGGACCACACCAGGCCCGTTACGTCAGGTGGTTCCAGACGTCAGCGTGTTTCAGTCGGTACTCCAGCTCGGTCCACTCCAGTCTGTTCCTGAAGTGGACCGTGGCGCCGTTAATCTGCACGGAGCAGAACAAACCAGACAGGAAGTCACACAGCAGAGCGGCCATGTGCATCCGGTCAATTTTCAAAATAAAACACCTGGTGCCAACATATTAATGAATATATGAACAAACACAGTTAAATCAGACAGATAACTGAACCATGTAGCTACTCAACCATTAAAGAAACACAGAAATCAGGGAGGAATTAGGAAATAAACATTATGTGAGACCAGAACATCTCTGTACCAGAACATCAACACGGGTCGGTGCTGAAACACATCACAGATGCACTCAGGCTGAATTACTACATTTATTCAGTGTAGTTTCTATAAACAGCGTCTGGCTGCAGCCTGACAGACAGACAGACTCAGAGGACACGTGACTCGTTAGCGAGCTGCTGTCAGCGTGAACACACTCCGTCGCCACACCTGAGTCAGTTCACTGGCTGCTGATTGGACGACGTGTGCAGGATCAGAGGTTGTTTTCTGTTAGCTGTTCAGTTCTCTGTGTTTAGAGTCCATGCTACACAGGACGCCTGCACGAATCGGACTTCTGTGGGTTTAAAGTGCAGAGAGTGTAACTAACAGGATTCACACTGGTTCTGCTCCAACATTTAACCAGCTGGTGTCCTACGTGGTCAAAGTGCTGATCCGATGTGGGTCTCAGGATCGGGTCCACGTTCACCATCATCATCACCAGAAAGTTCACTTAAATGTACAAAATCAATTTACTGCATGTTTCATCAGAGTCCAGACTGAAGACGTCTGCAGTGCAGACGGTTCTGACAGGACCGGACCAGAGAGGACGACTGAGTTTCTCACTCATGATCCTCCACCGTAACATCTGGTTTTGGTTCTGTAGATGAAGGTCAGTTACAGGTGAACTTATCGTTTCCATGAAGTCAAATTAAATGTTTTCATCACACGTCTTCTCCTTCATCTCACCTTCACACCTGGATCAGAACCGACAGTGGCACAGAAAACAACTGAAGGTTTTTTAATTGTATTTCAGAGTTTGTAACTTCCTGGAAACTCATTAAGATGTCGATGACTCATCCTGCACTCGGGGGCGTATGTTAGAACTCCCTGTGTTGTTTGTGAGATTATTGTACAAAAACACAACTTTCTAAGTGTATTCTGTGATTTGGGTCAAACCGGGTCGTGTTTGGACGGATAGCTTAATGTGTTGCTAATGTAAATGCTAACAAGTGGACTGACAACCAGCAGCTTCACTGGACCGCGGTGCTATGAGGACCGGTACAGAACCGACGTGAGTTTCCTGGTAGCTCAGATGCTAAAGTGGATGCTAACTGTTGCTACATGTAGCTAGCTGCTGACTCTGACCTGCTGCTCGTTACACCGGCTTCATGTCTTTATTTATCGTATTAAAGTCCGACAGCGAGCCACATTTCTTTTATTCAGCGTTTTATTAAAATGTTTTAATGCTGCATGAAATAAATAAAGAATAAAGCTCGTTGCTGCAGTGAAGCTCCGCCCTCTTTTCTCTGTGTGCTCCTTATTTTTTATTCCAGACATTTTCAGCTCCTGTTCGTATTGTCTCATACGACGAGGGGGAGGAGGGGGAGGAGGGGAGGAGGGAGAGGGAGGAGGGTGACAGATGGGTGTAGTCGCTCGCCCTCCGACCCACACACACACACACACACACACACACACACACACACACACACACAGAGCAGACGCTGGAGACGTGCAGTGGGTGTGTGGATGAATGCATTCAGTGGATTTGCAGAGATCAAGTCGAACCCTTACAGCAGACACACGGC
>NW_022045231.1:0-25299 GCF_900880675.1 Sparus aurata
ACTGTCTGTCTGTCTGTGTTGCTTGTATGTGTGTGTGGGGCTTCAAAACTAAACACTAAAACTCAAAAACAAAACTAAAAAACCTCAAACACGTCAATAAAACTTCCGCCGTTGCGTTCGCTTGCGAAATTTGCGTCGTGGACTGAAAGTTTCAGAGTGGAGCCGAGAGGAAGCAGCAACAGGTGAGTCCGGTTCAGCTCGCTGGCTTGATAAAAGCCAGCAAGCAAGACTGGTTTCCATTATTATCTTTATTTTATCTTTATCTTAGTCAGCAGGAGGACGTTTCTTCAACTGCTGAGGAAGAAAATGAAACCAAAGGAGACGTGGGAGTCACTGATCAGGGGAAACAAAAAGTATAAAAAGTGTTGACACTCGACTCTGATCTTCACCCCAAACAGAAAACACAGAGCTGACTGATGGTGTCGACTCCCTGAAACACACAAACACCTGAGCAGGTGAGCTGCAGCCAGCTGAGGGAGAACACCACAGGTGAACCCAACAGCCTCTGATTACCTGAGAAACTCCTGTTCACACCAGAACCTCAGAGAACCTCTGATCCGTCCATGACACCAACACACTGAGACTGTCTGGGAGAACAGCTGAGAGGAGAAGACAGCTGGTAGAGAATCAGCTGTTATGGTGCAGCAGACTGAGGGTTCAAATCCCCCTTCAGATATTTGTTTTCATTTAAAACCAGAGGAAAAGATAATCCCCCCAATAAACTTCTTTCTCAAGATGTCGTTATTCTTCTGAAGTTTGTGAAGTAAAAACATAAAAATAAAAATAACAATGTTTGTTTCGCTCCTCAGTTGTTTTTCTTTTACAGATTTATTTTCTCCTGAAGGTTTTTTTCCGCCTGATTTCACACATGAAAACAAATTCTGCTGATGAAGAAGATTCAGTTTCACACATGAACATTTCAAATCCACTGGAACTTTTTTTGATGTTTTCATCAAGAATATCTAAAAATCTGATCTGACAACTGAAAGTAGCTCAGTGGATAAGGAAGCTGTTTCAGGTGGAGGCTTTTATGGTGCAGCAGATTGTGGGTTCAAATCCCACTATGGATGTTTGTAGTGAAGAGTGTGTGACTCACACAGTTCATCAGTGGAAGAAACCAGAACATGTTGTGGTTCAGTGGTGAAGCCAGCTGACTGTTATTCTCACAGTTCACAGTTCAAGTCCTGGCTTGTCTGTGAAGGAACATCAGTTCCAACATGTTTCTCTCTGTGAATCACAGCAGAGGGAAGATAACTTCTTTTTTCAACATTTCTTTTTTCTTCTGAAATTTGTCATGTTTTTTTTTTAAATCTGTAAAAATATTTTAAAAATGTATAAATAACAACGTTTATAACTCAGTGAAAAAGTTTCACCCCTCAACTGTTTTTCTTTTACAGATTATTTCTCCTGGAGGTTTTTTTTCCGCCTGATCTCACACATGAACATTTCAAATCCAGTGGAAATTTTTTTTGTGTTTTCATCAAGAATATATAAAAATGCAAAAGGATCAGAAAACTGAACATAGCTCAGTGGAGAGGACAGCTGGTAGAGAATCAGACTGTTATGGTGCAACAGATTGTGGGTTCAAATCCCACTTTGTTCAATACTAATGTTCAAAGAAATGTCCAAGCAGGAAGTGAACCAACAACCCTCTGAACCATCGACCAGCTGAGCTCTTCAGCTTCATGTTGCAGGTCGTCTCTCACACACATCATTATTATATCTGTAAGATTTAAAGACTTTTTGTCTGCAGCTCTGAGTTTGAACTTCAGTTCTTCATTTTAAAATGTGAGAACGTTTCAGTCTCCAACACATTTTACTGAATCTGGATGTTATATTTGGATTTTAGATTCTTTCCAGATCTGTGCTGAAGTTTGTTTGAATTTCAAGCGAAAGAGATGAAGTGATAGAGTGATAGAGATGAAGTGATAGAGATGAAGTGAAAGAGATGAAGTGATAGAGATGGAGTGAAAGAAATGAAGTGATAGAGATGAAGTGATAGAGATGAAGCGATAGAGATGGAGTGAAAGAAATGAAGTGATAGAGATGAAGTGATAGAGATGAAGCGATAGAGATGGAGTGAAAGAGATGAAGCGATAGAGATGAAGCGATAGAGATGAAGCGATAGAGATGAAGTGAAAGAGATGAAGCGATAGAGATGAAGTGATAGAGATGAAGTGATAGAGATGAAGTGAAAGAGATGAAGCGATAGAGATGGAGCGATAGAGATGGAGCGATAGAGATGAAGCGATAGAGATGGAGCGATAGAGATGGAGCGATAGAGATGAAGTGAAAGAGATGAAGCGATAGAGATGAAGCGATAGAGATGGAGCGATAGAGATGGAGCGATAGAGATGAAGCGATGGAAATGAAGCGATAGAGATGGAGCGATAGAGATGGAGCGATAGAGATGGAGCGATAGAGACGGAGCGATAGGGACGGAGCGATAGAGATGGAGCGATACCGATGAAGCGATAGAGATGGAGCGATAGAGATGAAGCGATAGAGATGGAGCGATAGAGATGAAGCGATAGAGATGAAGCGATAGAGATGGAGCGATAGAGATGGAGCGATAGAGATGGAGCGATAGAGATGAAGCGATGGAAATGAAGCGATAGAGATGAAGCGATAGAGATGAAGCGATGGAAATGAAGCGATAGAGATGAAGCGATAGAGATGGAGCGATAGAGATGGAGCGATAGAGATGGAGCGATAGAGATGAAGCGATGGAAATGAAGCGATAGAGATGAAGCGATAGAGATGGAGCGATAGAGACGGAGCGATAGAGACGGAGCGATAGGGACGGAGCGATAGAGATGGAGCGATACCGATGAAGCGATAGAGATGGAGCGATAGAGATGAAGCGATAGAGATGGAGCGATAGAGATGAAGCGATAGAGATGAAGCGATAGAAATGGAGCGATAGAGATGGAGCGATAGAGATGAAGTGAAAGAGATGAAGCGATAGAGATGGAGTGATAGAGATGAAGTGATAGAGATGGAGCGATAGAGATGGAGCGATAGAGATGGAGTGATAGAGATGGAGTGATTACTGTGGCAGCTGTTCAGACAGTTTCAAACTTTCTGTCCAGTTTGATGGTGACTTTTCTTCAGAGTCGTCCGTCTGTCTCGTCCTCGTTCTCTCTCTGGTTGTCGGCTCTTCTCAGCGCTGAAGACGGTCCGGAGGTGAAGGACGACGCCTGGAGACGGAGAGACGCGAGATCGAACCTCGGCTCAGGAGAGCAGAGGTATGTGAACAACTGTCTGTCTGTCTGTGTTGCTTGTATGTGTGCGTGGGGCTTCAAAACTAAACACTAAAACTCAAAAACAAAACTAAAAAAACCTCAAACACGTCAATAAAACTTCCGCCGTTGCGTTCGCTTGCGAAATTTGCGTCGTGGACTGAAAGTTTCAGAGTGGAGCCGAGAGGAAGCAGCAACAGGTGAGTCCGGTTCAGCTCGCTGGCTTGATAAAAGCCAGCAAGCAAGACTGGTTTCCATTATTATCTTTATTTTATCTTTATCTTAGTCAGCAGGAGGACGTTTCTTCAACTGCTGAGGAAGAAAATGAAACCAAAGGAGACGTGGGAGTCACTGATCAGGGGAAACAAAAAGTATAAAAAGTGTTGACACTCGACTCTGATCTTCACCCCAAACAGAAAACACAGAGCTGACTGATGGTGTCGACTCCCTGAAACACACAAACACCTGAGCAGGTGAGCTGCAGCCAGCTGAGGGAGAACACCACAGGTGAACCCAACAGCCTCTGATTACCTGAGAAACTCCTGTTCACACCAGAACCTCAGAGAACCTCTGATCCATCCAGGACACCAACACACTGAGACTGTCTGGGAGAACAGCTGAGAGGAGAAGACAGCTGGTAGAGAATCAGCTGTTATGGTGCAGCAGACTGAGGGTTCAAATCCCACTTCACCGTCACCAAGTAAGCAAAGCATCATGTTCTGTTTTCTTCCAGTGATGAACCTCTGAGTGGGACATGAACCCACAGCCTCACTCTGTGTCACTGAACTACTCTCCCAGCGATGAGAGCGTGTTGCTTTCTGTCGTGTCGCTGATGAAAAAGTGCTCATTTTTCCACAGGTTGTGATTTGTTTTGAATGTGAGAAACAGACATCGTTATTTAAACACAACATGAAGCGTGATCATGCAGACTGACTGAGACACACAGCGTCATGTTCACCTCCCTCCATTAACACCAGGCCAGGAAGTGACCTGCAGCTGTGTGTGGGGTTTGTTACGCTCATGTTATTTTAAACTGTGAACCGAGAGCTTCAGCAAACACACACACACACACACACACACACACACACACACACACACACACACATACACACACACACACACACACACACTCCCACACACACACACACACCACACACACACTAGAGACAGTAACATTCAGGCTGCAGCAGACGTCCATAACAATGCATGAGGAATTGTTCTGAGCATTATGGTGGCAGGTGTGTGTGTGTGTGTGTGTGTGTGTGTGTGTGTGTGTGTGTGTGTGTGTGTGTGTGTGTAGCTGCTGTTGCATACATGCATGAGGGGCCTTTGATGATCCAGATCGAGTCCTCCTGAGGCTTCATCCGTCCGTTTGTGTGAGTGTTAATGGAGTTTATGGCTCCTTTAGTTCCGCTGGAGTAACGACTGCAGGAGACAGAACCAGAGGACGGAACCGGAGGACAGAAACGGAGGACGGAACCAAAGGAAGGAACCGGAGGACAGAACCAGAGGGCGGAACCAGAGGACGGAACCGGAGGACGGAACCGGAGGACAGAAACAGAGGACGGAACCAGAGGACGGAACCGGAGGACGGAACCGGAGGACAGAACCAGAGGACAGAACCAGAGGACGGGACCGGAGGACAGAACCAGAGGACGGACAGCAGAGGGACAGAAGGACATTAATTAACATCTTAATAAATGTATGAGATTATTTGTGTGTGTCGGCGTGCTGATAAATTGTTTCCGTCAGGTTCTGTCTCAGTTGTGCGATCCTCAGAATGTGTGTGTGTCTCTGATATGGTAGGAAATGAACATCAGGCGAGCTGATCGGGTCACTGAACGTCTCACAGGAAGTGACCCGCTCACAGGACGACGTTGGAAACTGATGTTCTGTTTCATATCAACGTTGTCTGACACGACACACTGAGGTGGTTCAGGAGGACTGTGAGCAGACAGAAATGTGTCACTCGGCATCACGAGGAGGAAGACGAGTGTGAAGAGGAGTGGAACAGAACATCTGCACCGACCCGACTGTGCTGGAGCTGAACCGGCTACACTACAGTTGGATGTTTGTGAGGAATCCTGGGAGATTTCCAGCTGTGAACAAATCCGACTGTCTCCATCTGTGATCATCACGACCAGAACAGGTCTTTTTTTTTTTTTTTTTTTAAGTACTTTATTTATAGATTTTCAATTTACAAAACAAAGAACGACAAAGATACAATGATACAATGTAATACAAACCCACCCCATCCCACCCGCCAAGGCTCAAGAAAAAAAAAAAATAAATAAATAAATAAAAAAAAAAAGGTAGAGGTAGGTACACAAAATATAGTTACAGACGTTTCCTGTAGATCACTATACAATGCTCAGAATGGGAATATCCTATAACTTTATACCACATATATCTTCATACCATACATCAGTAGATCCAATTGGCAGTACATCGATATGTAAAGAATTACATCATGTGAGGGATACATTTTCAACAAATTCTATAAAGGGGGCCCAGGTTTTGATGTATCTGTCCCGTAAATTACTCCGATTGTGTCTCAACTTCTCTAATGGGATCACAGAGAGTACCTCTTTGACCCAGTGTCTAAACGAGGGGGGTGTTACAGACTTCCAGTGCAAAAGAATTTGTCTCCGGGCTAGTAGTGTAGCAAATGCTACAGCATTTACCTGGGGGACAGCAAATTGCTCTTCAGATGGGAATACCCCGAAAATAGCAACTGTTGGATCGGGATTTACTGTTCTGTCACAAATGGAGGAGATTGCTTCAAAGACCCTAATCCAGAAGTTATTAAGTGAATTGCAAGACCAAAACATATGACCTAATTTAGCTGGACTGTGGCCACACCTCGGACACACAGGATTGGTGCCCGGATATATTTTGGCCAGTTTCTCTGGTGAATAATGCAACCGATGGATAATTTTAAATTGAATAAGACCGTGTTTTAAGCATAAAGAGGTGGTATGTATGCGTTTTAAGCTACATTGCCATGTCTCGTCAGAGAGTGCAACACCAAGGTCCTCTTCCCATGCCAGTCTGGTATTTTCCCACTGAGGGGGGCTAATGTCTAGTACTATTTTGTAGATTTTAGACACCCTTTTTTTCAACGTAGGGTCCAGGTCCAGTATGATATCGGTTGCATTTTTAGGTGGTAAGGAGGGAAATGGGAAGTGTTTCTTAGCAAAACTACGTACCTGCAAGTACCTGAAAAAGTGATTGTTGGGAAGGTTGTGATCTTTTTGTAGCATATTAAATGAAGCAAATGTGCCTTCAACAAAGAGGTCACCAAAAAATACTAGACCATTCCTATGCCACACTTGAAAGGCAGTGTCAATCTGAGATGGAGGAAACAAATGGTTGTTTGATAGCGGGAGCAAAGTAATTGCCTGATTGAAATGAAAATGTTTCCTGAATTGGAACCATATTTTAAGAGTGTTTTTGACAACTGGGCTCAAACCTTGAAGACTTACACTGGCAGGTAAGGGGCCACTCAGAATAGATATGGGTGAGAGTGGAGAATTGGAATTAAGTTCCATAGAAGCCCATGCTGGTCCTTCTTTGTTTTCGTGGGTAGAAATCCAGTAATTCAGCTTGGAGATGTTAGCTGACCAGTAATAAAATAAAAAATTAGGCAGACCCAGTCCTCCTGCTTCCTTAGGCATCTCCAGGTAAGCTCTTTTAATACGTGGGGTGGAGTTGTTCCAAATAAAGGAGGTAATATTACTATTCAACACTTTGAACCAGGACTTGGTTAATATGATGGGGACCATCTGAAATAAATATAAGAATCGAGGCAGAATTGTCATCTTTACTGTGTTTGCTCGGCCTGCCAGTGTAACAGGGAGTGCAGACCATCTTTGGAAATCCTGTTTGGTGCGCTCCAGCAACAGTTTAAAATTACAGTCGTTTAGGTCTTTGTATTGTCGTGTAACCCTTATGCCTAGATAAGTGAAGGACTGGTGCTCCAATTTAAAGGGAAGATTACTATAATTAATGGAGATTGCCAGTTGATTAATGGGAAAAAGTAAACTCTTTGAGAAGTTTAGTCTGTAGCCAGATAGTTTTCCAAATTGTTGTAACATGTCTATGAGCTTAGGGACCGATTCTGCTGGATTGGATATGTAGAGCAGAAGGTCGTCTGCATATAGCGAAACTTTATGTACTACCTGGTTCCTAACAATACCTGGAATATCCTGTTGTATCCTCAGCGCTACGGCAAGAGGTTCAATGGCTAAGTCAAATAGAAATGGCGAGAGGCAGCACCCCTGTCGAGTTCCTCTTTGCAGCATGAACGGGTTGGACCTGATCTGGTTGGTGCGTACTGAAGCTGTTGGCGAAGTATACAATATTTTAATCCATGAAGTGAAAGACGTACCGAACCCAAACCTATCCAATACCATGAACAGGTAATTCCACTCAACACGGTCGAAGGCTCTCTCCGCGTCAAGGGAGAGCAGAACCTCCGGCTGACGGTCTGAGTGAGAAGAGTAGAGAATATTGAACAGCCGTCGCATGTTATAGAATGACTGCCTCCCTGGTATAAAGCCTGTTTGGTCGGGATCAATGATGTTAGGTATCACCGTTTCTAAGCGACGTGCCAGCACCTTAGTGAGGATTTTGTAATCACAGCATAAGAGGCTAATAGGGCGATAGGATCCACACTCCAAGGGATCTTTGTCTTTTTTCAATAGGACCGATATAGTTGCCTGAGTCATGGTTAGAGGTAGTTTCCCTACCGAGATGATTTCCTTGAACAGAGAGTTTAGAATAGGTACCAGCTTGTGTGAGAATAACTTGTAGAACTCTATAGGAAACCCGTCAGGTCCGGGTGCCTTCCCACTCTGCATAGAACTTATTGCCTGTGATATTTCTACATTTGTTATAGGGGCATCAAGGGAGGCTTGGTCTTCTGTACTAATTTTTGGTAATTCTAGGCCATCTAGAAAGGCCTGGGTTTCGGCTGCGTTCATGGAGGTTTGCGATGTGTAGAGTTCTTCATAGTATGCCTTAAATTGGTCATTTATGATCTGGGGATGTGTGGAGGTTGAGTCTAGTGAAACACGGATTTCAGGAATTGCGCTGCGCGCTGCTTCCTGTCGAAGTTGATGGCATAGTAATTTTCCTGCCTTTTCGCCGTGTTCATAATATGATTGCTTTGTTTTAAGTAGCAACCGCTCTGTCTGTTTTATGGAGAGGTTGTCATATTCTGTTTTCAACAATAGCCGTTCTTTATAAAGATCAGGTGAAAAATCATGAGATAATTCGTCGTCAATGTCTGATATCTGCTGGGTTAGTTCTGTAAGACGCTTGGTTCGTTCTCTTTTTCTATGAGCTGCATATGAAATAATCTGTCCTCTGAGGTAGGCCTTGAGTGACTCCTATATAGTAGCATAAGACATTCCAGGGGTGCTGTTGATCTCTAGGTAGAAGTCAATTTCGTCAGAAATTAGTTTCTGAAATGACTTATTTGTTAATAAAAGTGGGTCAAGTTGCCATGATCGCTGAGGCATGGGATTGTTTGGGAATGACATGTCTAATTGGACAGGACTGTGGTCGGAGATCACTATTGCGTGGTACTGGCAGTTAGTTACCATAGAAATGGTCCTGTGATCAATCAAATAGAAATCAATTCGTGAATATGAAAGATGAACTGGCGAGAAAAATGAAAACTGTCTAGCAGTGGGATTGGAGTGTCTCCACGGGTCAAATAATTTGTAGGACTCCATAATCGACAAAATTAGTGCACTCGATTTGGACACAGATTTGCTTTGTCTGTGGCTAGACTTGTCTAGTGTTGGCTGTAGCGTGCAGTTGAAATCTCCCCCTAATATTAGCAAATGTGAGCCAAGATCAGGGAGTTTTCCTATGAGGTTAGAGAAGAACTGAGGGTTGTCCCAATTGGGGCCATAGAGGTTAACCAGTGCGACTAAATTGCCATATAACTTCCCTGTCACAATGACAAACCGGCCATTATTATCTGGTGTTACACTGCCTGGCACGAACGAAACACCTTTCCTTATTAATATTGCTGCCCCTCTAGACCTATCTCCATAGCTAGAGTGGAATATCTGATCGATCCAGCCTTTCTTTAGCTTAATGTGTTCGCTAGCCCGAAGGTGGGTCTCTTGAAGAAACATGATATCTGAACCCAGTGATTTTAGGTGTGTGAAAACCCTTTTACGTTTAATAGGATGTTGTATCCCTTTAATATTCCAACTCATGAATCTGACTGAACCTAAGGCTGTGGTATTAGCCATTGTCTTGATGTATTGTTTGGGTAATAACAGATGGGATACAGGAGCCTACCATAACAGAAAGACTTGAGTGGAGTGTACAAATAAGTTCGATTTGCTTCACAAAACACAAAACACATAAACAAAAACAAAATGACCTTGGTTCCCCTTGCTGACCTGATCTGAACTTCCAGGTCGCACTAACCTTATCTACCATAAGGCTAAACCCTAACATGGGTACAGTTGGGTAACACCTAACTATGCACTAGGGCCCACAGAACATGGCTCATGAAACAATTATGGCACAAATGCAACCATTGAAAAAGGAAAAAAGAATTACAAACTAAAGACTGACTCAATGGATGCTTAAAGATCAGATGTTGTTATGATATTGCAGTCAAATTGGGAAGATAAGTAAATAGATAAAAAAATATATATATATATATATATATAAAATAATAATAATAAGCGATTCAAAATAGAAGCATACGTGTATGCACACACACATTCATTCATATGTGTATAGTTATGTCGCATTGAAGAATGAAATTAGGAGGTGCTACTGTCAGTAGTAATGGTTACACAAGTTTGATGAAAGCATAAAGAAACCCTTGGGCATACCTGACTCCCATCCTCCTCATGCACACATACACTCACACGTGCATATGCACACGTCCAACAACGGAGGGATGGTATAAAATAAGGATTGTAGCAACAATAACGTTAAGGTGAACCACAACAGTCACTGTAGCAATAAAGCTAACAAAAAGAGAGCTCATGATATTTTACTAACGATGGATAGCTGTAAACGTCATCTCAGAGAAGAGCTATGAGCTGGTTGAGGATATTACTCACTCAGATATGCAGTATACAACACTCCATAAGGGGAGCTCAGCCGTTACTTATTAGATGTGGTCTCACGTGCAGGAAAGTTTTTGTTGATGTAAGTCTGGGCTTCCTCTGGCGTCGTGAAGATCCGCTCCTGGTTATTGTGTGTGATGCGCAGCCGGGCCGGATAGAGGATCCCAAAGCGGACCCCCTCCAGTCCCCGAAGTTGTTGTCTCACCCCGTTGTATCCTGCTCGGGCTCTGGCAATACGCGCCGTGTAGTCTGGGTAGACTGAAATGGTCATCCCGTCCAGCTTTATCTGTTGTTTTTCTCTGGCGAGGCGAAGTATGTTGGCACAGTCCTGGAAATAGTGCATGCGGGCCACAATTACGCGTGGCCGGTCGCCTTGCCTGGGCGCTGGTAGCAGCGCGCGATGAGATCTATCCAACACCGGCGCCTCCGTTAGGCTGAACGCCCTCTGGAGTAGGGCCGATACGGCGCCTGTGGAGCTGTCGTGGCTCTCCGGTACTCCCACGATCCTGATATTATTTCTCCTTGACCGCGACTCTAAGTCCTCGCACTTATCCTGTAGTGATTCCGACTGAGCCTTAAGGCGCGCCACCTCACGCTGTAGCGTAACGATATCATCCGTACACGAAGACAGACACTTCTCCATGTCGCCAGTGGTACCTTTTATCGTGGCTAGCTCTGTAGCAACCGAGTTTTGATAAGATTGCAGTTCAGACCTTACAACTTTAATGTCGGCTCTGAATCCCTCCATTTCCTTTTCCAGTACGCTTCTGATCTCCGACTTGATTATTTGTCCGATATCTTCACGGAGCGACGTAAGCAACTCTTGCCTGAAAGCTTGAGTGGTCTGCGCCATGGTCTCGTCAGCTGGGTTTGGTTTCTCACGTTGGTCCGGGGATGACCCGGGACCACTGGGCCTCGTGGATGATGAAGTTGTGTTGCGGGTTTTTGTAGACTTGCCAGCCATTATTTTCCGTATGCTGATATGCAATAGTGTGATAAAGCGTAAAAAGTAAAATAAAGAAGTGTGTTTTGTCGAAAGGTGCCTTTTTTACAAACTTTAAAATAGAAGTTCTGCGGAGCCTAGTCGGATGCGTCTACTCCATGGCTTGCTCGCTAGCGCCCCCAGAACAGGTCTTTTAAACAGAACCATGATGTTCTCCAGAACTCAGCACAGTGACGACGATCCAGCATAAAGAACCGCTCAGTCCGAACGGATCTGTGGCCTGCAGAAACATACCCACCATTATTCTGGCACCTGGGTCGTGTCTGATATAATAATGCATCATGTATATATTTAAATATAGCTGCTTCCATTTCCAGAGATGCTGAGCGACCCGGTTCTTCCTCCGGCACATCTCCTCCTCCTCCTCTGCTCACAGATTATCTCCAGTTCCTCCAGCAGCTCTCTCCGTCCTGCACACTGACTAATCTCTCTAACGACTCTCTAAACAGCCTCAGCAGGGAGGTAATTGCTACCTTTCCCTTCCAAACCCGGCGCCACCGTGTGAACCGTGTTCTGTTTGTTTTTCAGCGCGCTGGTGCGTGCTGATGCTCTGCAGGCGTCCTGCTGCACACACACACACACTGCAGCACTGATTCCTCATGATTGTTATATTTGGCAGCAGTAAATGAATTGTTATAAAAGGCAAGAAACATTAAAAACCCTACAGTGTGTTTGTGTTTGTGAGTGTGTAGAACTGGGTCACTGGTGTGTGTGTGTGTGTGTGTGTGTGTGTGTGTGTGTGTATGTGTGTGTGTGTGTGTGTGTGTGTGGTGGTCCTGGTTGGTGTGATTAACTAGAAACATGAATAAAACAACAAGTTTGACTAGTTTGTGACGAGAGCGTTCGAGTAACGAGCCCTAGTTTCAACTAATGACAGATCAGGGTTATTATATATTCACACACACACACACACACACACACACACACACCTACACACACACACACACACACACACACACACACGGGTCGGGGTGCTCGGCGCTCCTTCAGGTTTGACTAATTGTTTATTCATGCCTCACAGGCTGCTGGTGCTTTTCTAATTGGACCTTTCTCAACATGATGTCTGTCAAAGAATATTCCTCCAATTAGCTGATGAGTGTTTGTTCATCTAACACGAACAAACGTGAAACAAGCGTCTCAGAACTGTTTGTTCATGTTGAATCATGGCGGGCGACTCGACTGCTCGCTGTGAAGAAGCAGAACTGTTGGAGGGAAAAATACACAAATCATTTGCATATAAAATAATTACACAGGTGTTATTTTTACCTTAAAATCAAGTCCAACACTTCAGCTGAAATAGAATGTAAATGATCGGACCGGTGGACCGGCAGGTGGACCGGCAGGTGGACAGGTGAGGAGCGAGAGGCAGCGGCGAGCTCAGCGTGGGGAGGATCAGGCGTTCCATCCTGACGGCGGTCGCAGCTTCACTCCCGTGTTAAACACACATCTGAAGCGAAGTGGAGCGTGACCGCTACACGCTGAGCTGCAGCAGCCTCCGGCACCGAGCTGCAATCGGACACGCAGGCTTCTCACCAGCGCTGGTAAAAATACTGAGATCGGTTCCTTGAAGACCGGTTCTGCTCCCACACAGGAGCCCGTTGCTCTGCCTGATAGGACGAGTCATCTGACGACTGTCGATGAGGAAACAGGAAATATTCAGGAGCCTGTCGACTAAAAGCTGTTCTCTGACCTTATGAGACAAACAGCTGATCGTTGTTCTTCATTTCTTTATTTACACCAACATTGTGCAGATAAAATAGTGCTGAGGTAGAAAAACAGCCTGTTTAAAGAGTGAAACTACACTGTAAACTCAGATTAATTAAACTTTTGAGCTCATTAATTATTCTTTCATGTTTTATTTTATCATCAGATGAAACCTGCAGCACAGCGACCATGTTAACTGTCTGTCAGGGAGGGGAGGAGCCTGATGGGAGGGGAGGAGCCTGGTGAGAGGAGAGGAGCCTGGTGAGAGGGGAGGAGCCTGACGGGAGGGGAGGAGCCTGGTGAGAGGGGAGGAGCCTGATGGGAGGGGAGGAGCCTGGCGAGAGGGGAGGAGCCTGTGGGGAGGGGATGAGTCTGGTGGGAGGGGATGAGCCTGGTGAGAGGGGAGGAGCCTGATGAGAGGGGAGGAGCCCGGTGAGAGGGGAGGAGCCTGATGAGAGGGGAGGAGCCCGGTGAGAGGGGAGGAGCCTGGTGGGGAGGGGAGGGGCCAGATGTGTAGCTCATGAGCAGACTTCCCAGCATGCATTGTGTGACAGTTAAAATTCTGTGTTATAGATTGAAGAAAACATAAATGATGGAAGCTGCTGTGTGTCTTTGATACGTTTAAATAAACATGATGGTTGTTTGTTTTTACAGTAATGATTCAATGAAACCACGATGAAGCTGAGCTGATTTCAGTCAGACTCACAGGACACGTGTCCATCCCGCCTGATTATTGCTGTGCAGAAATATAAATCTGAAACTGCATAGATTGATTTCAGCCCCAGTTTAATGATGAATTTGTGACGTTCAGGACGCAGAGGAGACGTTTGATGAGCGGCTGAAACACTCAGACGCTTCAGAGGTGAGACGGCTCGACTCCACACCTTTTTAAAAACCAGGAAACAGCTGATCACAGCAGTCAGTCCATCACTTCATCTGCGGACATTAAGATGAACAACTGGACAGCTGCTGAGATCCAGGAGATGCAGCGTCTCTTCGGTCTCTGTAGCTGTTTGGTTGTGTTAGCTTGTTGTTGTAGCAGCAAGCTACTAACGGTCGCTACTTCCAAATTAAAAGCCCCCCGCTAAGAACCCAGTTCTAAACTCCAATGGGGTGCAATGTAAAGCTCTTTTTTTGAAGACAAATTCGACCTGCTTCACTGTTCACAGCCCAACTTCCTGCTTCACGTCACATCAGTGGCGCCTTTGGAAAAGAAGGAATATTACACCTGCAGCCTTTACCTGGCTGCAAATGTGCCGCCTTGTCTATCCAAAAGGAGCTAATGTTTGTGTGTTTGATGATACTCTTAGCTTTCTAACGCTGTGTGTGTGTGTGTGTGTGTGTGTGTGTGTGTGTGTGTCTGAAGTGGATTTTAACTCATTTCCTCTGTAAATTCAGATCAGGATGATGATAAACTCTTTTTTTCTCTGAATGTGACAAGATGAAATTCATTTGTGGCATCTTTGTCGCCACAATCATCTTCCTCTCTGTCTCTCTCTCTCTCTGTCTCTCTCTCTCTCTGTCTCTCCTCTCTCTCTCTCTCTCTGTCTCTCTCTCTCTCTCTCTCTCTCTCCCTCTCTCTCTCTCTCTCCCTCTCTCTCTCTCTCTCTCTTCCTCTCTCTCTCTCTCCCTCCCTCTCTCTCCCTCTCGCTCGCCCTCATTGTGTGGAAGTGTATTCAGTTAAAGTTCACGTGGTCGAGTAAATCCCGGCACTCAGTCTGCGTTATGAATATGTATTCAGAGTACTAGCGGCTCTGTTTGTCTGCCCTATATTCAGTTTATAACTGTGAATAATCTGTGAAGGATGAACTGTGATCGCTCCTCGTCCTCC
Source organism: Sparus aurata (assembly GCF_900880675.1). Lineage (NCBI taxonomy): Eukaryota > Metazoa > Chordata > Actinopteri > Spariformes > Sparidae > Sparus > Sparus aurata. Next base: position 14,890 of record NW_022045231.1, read on the forward strand.
GCCTGGTCCAGTCTGTTCACACAGCCGGCTGCACACAGACAGGTGAGTCCACAGGTGAGTCCACAGGTGAGTCCACAGGTGAGTCCACAGGTGAGTCCACAGGTGAGCCCTCACTGTGTCAGGTACAGTGTGTGTGAACTCGACACATGAAGACTTTATATGAACCTAAATACACTCGTCACATATTCATGACGAGCCGAATGAACATGAATAATCAGAACAGATAATTGATGCTCTCATGAATCAGTGTCATAGAATCTATTTCTGCATCTTTATCTGATTACATTTGGGTCTCTCATTAAAAACAAATGAGCAGAACGATTTAATATTCTGAGAAATGTAAATGTAAACTCACTCAGCGACACAGAGGTCCAGACAGACGGACACAAAGAAGCTCTTTATACTCAAACTGAGCTTAAAGGAAGAAAAATACATTCTAATCGCTGCAGTCTGTCTTTGTAGATTCACCAGAATCATATTATTAATGTTAATATTATATCGAACATGCTGATGTCAAACTGCCGTCCTGCCAGTGGAGAAGTGTTGATCTCAGAATGTGAGGTAACCTGGAGGACAGTTAAGGTGGAACTACTGTCTTCCAGCAACAACTATCCACGCGAGATCTCACGTGACTTTTCCAGCTTTTGATTTTAGTATTGTTTCTTATATGAGGCTCCTTTTTCAACTTCAAGGTCAATATTGTTTTTCACTAACGACAAAACAACAAATTATCCTGCATTTATATGGAACTAAGCTTTAGGAGCGTTCCACCTTAACTGTCCTCCAGGTTACGTCACATTCTGAGATCAACACTTCTCCACTGGCAGGACGGCGGCGAGCGGAACAAGCTACTGCTAACGTGAGTTGTTCAAAAACCTTCTTTTTAGTAAACTCTGTGTACACAAACAATGTTCTCAATGCTCGTGTTCATGTGTAGAGACCCTGGTGATACTACCAGCAAAGTTTCATGTTGTGTCGAGACTTCTTACTGTTTTAAACAGAGAGATTTTGATGCTATATTTTGAGGCTAAAAGTGCCCGTAGCACTCCCATTGAAAATGAGTTTGACCTGAAAACGAAATTACAGTAAATCTTAAAAGTGCCTCTTTCATCTTAATTATGCTTTTACATGAAGGTTTGACTCATATACATTCACAAAAAAAGCCTTGGTTGCATTAAACTTCCTGACTGATTACTTAAAAACTGAACACATTTACAACAGACGTGTTTGCAGCTGTCTGGTTCTGGTTCTGGTTCTGCAGAACTCTTCAGTCTAGTCCTGATTTATCTCAACAGCTGATTTGGCACAAAGTTTAGTCCAAGACATTCACATCAGCCTGAGCTGGACTCTGCTGACATGCCAGCATGCTAACAGGCTAACGTCAGATGTTGGACATGGTAAACATGACACCTGCTGTCACTGTGAGCACGTTAGCATTTAGCATAAAGAGCGGCTGTGTGAGCTCCGCCCCTCAGCGCCGCTGGCTGCTGCTGAAATGTTCTTTTCATGCATTTCTGTGCCTGATGTGAAGCGTTCTGAATCATCTCTGTGTCTGAAAGGTGTTTTACAAATAAACCAGCGTCTCCCCGCCTCTGCTGGAGGGGGAGAGAGGAGGAGGGGGAGGAGGAGAGAGGAGAGGAGAATATAGGAGGCAAAGGAGGGGGAAAAGATGGATGTCAAAAGGAAAGAGAGAGGGAGACTTCCAGCAAACAGATGAATGATCCTGCATTTCTTATCACGTTCCTGCACATGGTGTGCACGTGTGTGTGTGTGCATGTATACGTGTATGTGTGTGTGTTTACGTGTGTGTGTATACGTGTGTGTGTGTGTGTGTGTGTATACATGTGTGTGTGTATACGTGTGTGTATAATTCTCCCTATAAATCAGTTCCTCCCCTTCAGTCGAGCTCACACTCGTCCTCCCGTCCCGTCCTCGCAGGCTGATCTCGTTGTATTCACGGCGTATTGAATTGCACATTGTGCTTCGTGTTAATGCTGCTGACAAATTACAACATGTAAACAGTGCCTGTGCAGCCGGTGGTCCCCTGGCAGCCCGATAATGGAGCACAGATTCAGCTGTTTATTGAATGGTTTTTCACAGGATTGTAGCTGCAGGCGAGCCGTCCACTCCTCTGTCATGGTTGTTGTATAAAAGACAGTGGAGGAATGTGTGTGTGTGTGTGTGTGTGTGTGTTTAGCCAAAGGCGAAGGACGCGTCCGTTAGGAAGTGGCTGTGTTGTATCGCAGCATGTCGGGCTCTTTGTGCTCAGTATTAATCTCACCCTGCGCCGGGAGCTCCGACTTAAATCCTCTGATACAATAAAACAACGAGAGATGAAGCTCGTTTATTTCACGTTTCAGCTTCATCACATCCGTCTGAATAAGCAACGTCCTCATCATCGGACTGAACTGTGGACAGGACGTTCACTCGAGGCCGCCACAGTACTGAGCTCTACATAATCGAGTGTGTTGAACACCATAAACTCAACAGGAAACTGGAGTCAGCTCATTTTCTCATAATCTTCCATACAGTTGGACCTGTTTCTGGACCCGGTGGAGTCACTTCAGCATTGGCTTCACTTAAAGCTGCGTCCATATTCTACACAGTCTCTGCTCAGCCTCTTTTAGTCCACCACAAGCTTTACACACACTCTGCATGCATGAACACACACACACACACACACACACACCGGCAGCACTGGTTGGCAGGGCTGCCTCAGGTGAAGTCTTGGCTTCCCACCAGCTCCGACTGGTCTGAACAGCAGCAGCAGGTTGTGTGTTGGAGCTCAGTGAACCACATGTGCACCTGCAGCTCTGTCGGCCAACAGCAGCAGATTAGCAGGAGAGGCGACAAAGAGACTCGGCTCTGTACAACAACACTGAGACAACGCCGTGATGGAGACAAAACACTGGAGTCAGTTGTTGCACAAACACAGGAAGCTGAACAGCTCGTGGAGTTTAACAGACCAGGGCCAGAATAAATGTTCAGCACCACAGATGACTGTATGTTTGCTGATGCTCTGTTAGGTTCACACACAGAATCCACTCGTTAGTTTTAGAAGACATCATGGTTTGGATTAAAATATCTGTTTTGGTCGCCTCAGTCAGCTGGAAATGTTTGCAGGTCTCCTCTGAAATACTGCTGTGACTCAAACTGTGATTCTCCTCGGCTGTAATAACTCCACCTCGGGCCCGTCGACCTCCTGCTGCTGCCGTGAACGTGGTATAACATGTTGGTTCAGCCGAGGATGTTTCTGTGGTTTGTGGAAACATTAACTGCTCACATGAAAACCTTCGACTGGCCGAGTTTAACTGGTGACAAAGAAGGTTTGATACCAGGAATTGAGATTCAAGTATTTGTGATCTGAAGAGTCTTTTGGTTCGATCCCATTTCCAATATTTTCCCCTCAGAACAGAGTCATTAGGGGTTGTGGTCGAAATGGAACGACCCTTCAGGACCCTCGTATGATGTGACTGGACTTTCAAAATGGCGTCTTCAGCTGAGGTGATCCTGCTGTTATCACACTGTCATTTGTCATCTATCTGATGGAGAAAGAAAATCATGGATACTCACAACCTCACGGTAGCAACCCATGCTTCTCCTCACTGATATAAGTGGACCAGTACCAAGTGCTGCAACAGTCATTAACTACCAGGCATCACATCGAAGCGGGTCAGATGCATCGTTGAAATATGTCAAAATGTGAGACTGTCATGCAAGAATCAGCAGTAAGAGTGTAAAGTGAACGAGCTGGTTCGCTACCACAACATCAGCAAACTGGTCACAGTTGTTTTCTGCTTGTCTTAAAGAAAAGAACTGTAATACACTGAACATTCCTATAAACATGTAACCTGAACCTCCATCCCAACAAGACTCCGGACCCCCTGCACCTCCACGTGAGCCCACAGAACCAGAAGCTTTGTTTTGTTTTATTGCACCAATTTAAAAAGCAGTTTGGAAAAGTAATAATTTCACACGTCGCTGTAAAAATGAAAACACTTCGTGCAGTCGCGTACGCAGGAATATTAGTGGCGGCTGTCATTTAAAGGGATTATGAGGAGTGTGTTCTGTAATATCGGCACCGCAGCAGCTGTATTACTGTGTTAAATCAGGCACATCTAACAGAACGTGTTCTGATCCAAACAAACTGCAGAACAGAATGAAAACACGTCTCCTCTCTGCACATGCAGCGTGAGACTGTGAGTCATCGCCTCACTAATGTAATCCTGCACAGGAAACAGAACCATTATCAGCACCGCTGTGAACATCTCACCTGTTCAAAGCTGTGAGACTCATTATTAGTCAGCACGTTCATAATAATAATGAGTCAATAATAATATTAATCTGAGGATTCCAGCTTCTCACAACAGGGTCTGTTTTGTTATTGTGCCCACCCTCTGTTGGTAACATTCAGTGTAGTAAGATTATCATAAAAAAGTGTCATTTCAAGGACACAAACACACGATATATAAACAAGAACAAGATACGTCAGCTGTGGCTCAGGGGTCGCGCCATCATCTTGTTATGCCGGCATCATCTGTGGCATCATCTTGTTATTGGAAGGTTGCTGGTTCGATTCCCCTGGTCTGCATGTTGAAGTGTCCTTGGGCAAGATACTGAACCCCAAACTGCTCCTGATGTTCTGGTCGGCACCATCAGTGTGAGAACGAATTACTGTAAGTTGTTTTGGACAAAATCTGATAAATGTAATGGAGAAGTATTAAAGCAGCCCGTCGTCTCTGTTCTGTGTTATAGTGATGTCGACTGAGGTTAGCATGCTAACAGCTAGCCTCCTCACAGCCCTCTGTCTCTCAGAGGTGACAGTCTGACAGCCTGTAGCTTCAGTTCACTACTGAGTCTAATAAGTCAACAATATAAACTCATACATGTGAAGAAAGGAAATATTTCGACTCCTATTTTCATTATAAACAGAAAAATCCAACCGTCCACCGTCTGAACTCAAGTTTCTGTCTCTGACTGGACTCAGACCAGTTTAATCTGCTCATTAACTCATCAGCAGACTCACTTAATCAGACTGGACTCAAACTGAGTCAGAGTCACCAGAACAGTTCTGGTTTGTCTCCACAGTCTCCTCTGGTTCGGTCCAAATCAATCCTCAGTTCACAGTAACATGAAGATAATCTGTCTCTACACGATGATGATGTCCGACTCTCTCTCTCTGTCCTCTCCTGATGTGTCTTCTCAACCCCGGAGTCACAGTCCTGGTCAGAGCTGCTGTAAATCACCTCTGTAGAGTAAATCACCTCTGTAGTGTAAATCACCTCTGTAGTGTAAATCACCTCTGTAGTGTAAATCATCTCTGCACTGTAAATCACCTCTGTAGTGTAAATCACCTCTGTAGAGTAAATCACCTCTGTAGAGTAAATCACCTCTGTAGTGTAAATCACCTCTGCACTGTAAATCACCTCTGTAGAGTAAATCACCTCTGTACTGTAAATCACCTCTGTACTGTAAATCACCTCTGCACTGTAAATCACCTCTGTAGAGTAAATCACCTCTGTACTGTAAATCACCTCTGTAGAGTAAATCACCTCTGTAGAGTAAATCACCTCTGTACTGTAAATCACCTCTGTAGTGTAAATCACCTCTGCACTGTAAATCACCTCTGTAGTGTAAATCACCTCTGTAGAGTAAATCACCTCTGTAGAGTAAATCACCTCTGTACTGTAAATCACCTCTGTACTGTAAATCACCTCTGTACTGTAAATCACCTCTGTAGAGTAAATCACCTCTGTACTGTAAATCACCTCTGTAGTGTAAATCACCTCTGTACTGTAAATCACCTCTGTACTGTAAATCACCTCTGTAGAGTAAATCACCTCTGTACTGTAAATCACCTCTGTAGTGTAAATCACCTCTGTACTGTAAATCACCTCTGTACTGTAAATCACCTCTGTAGAGTAAATCACCTCTGTACTGTAAATCACCTCTGTACTGTAAATCACCTCTGTACTGTAAATCACCTCTGCACTGTAAATCACCTCTGTACTGTAAATCATCTCTGTAGTGTAAATCACCTCTGTAGAGTAAATCACCTCTGTACTGTAAATCCCCTCTGTAGAGTAAATCACCTCTGTAGTTTGTCCCCTGTCTTCAAACTGACCTCTGTCGCTCTCAGAGTTCAGTCCGGACGTCTTCACTGGAGTCTGCTGAGTCCCAGACCACCACCACGACTCCCCCGGACCAGGACGACTCCAGTCAGCTGACAGCTTTATAACCGAGCTAATTGCTAACAGCAGTTTTGGCCAAAGACTTTGGCGAGCAGCAGTTAGCAGTTATGCTGCTCCTATAGATTTGAATCTACCTTCCACTCCAATTGCACTTCCTGTTTACATCCTCAAAGCATTATGGGAATGTTCTCTGCATTATTACAAGTTTATTGTAAATCAGTATGAAACAGTGTGTGTGTGTGTGTGTGTGTTACAGGACACATGTACTTGTTGTCTGTGTGTGTCCAGCTTTAAGGTTCTGGTGGTCTGGTGGCTGTCCTCCCGGGCCGTGGTCCAGCTCTCAGAAGTGCTGCTGTGTTCAGGGTTTAACAGCTCAGGCTTCAGGTCAAGGTCCAATCAGAGGCTGTAAATCCGGCGGCTCAGCCTCTCTCTCTGTTCTCTCCTTCGATACACTCCTCTTCTCTTCTGCGCTCTTCTTCTTCTTCTTCACCTCCGTGTTTATCTGCAGCCTGCAGATTTGTCGTCCTCTTCTTCTCTCCCGCAGGATTTGCTTCGTCCCTCGTTTCATCCGAGAGGAACGTCTCTCTCTCTCCATGGTAACGCCGGCTGTGCTCATCAGGTTGAAATTCATTATTCTGTGTGTTTGTGCATCTTAATAAACACTGTGTGTGTTTCTGGAGTGTGTGTTCACAGCCTATTAGTGTAAGAACAGCGACAGTGTGTGTGCGTGTGTGTGTGTGTGTTTCTGGAGTGTGTGTTGACAGCCTATTAGTGTAAGAGCAGCGACAGTGTGTGTGTGTGTGTGTGTGTGTGTGTGTTGGAGATGTAAAGGGCTGACGATCTGTTTGAAGCCTGAATTCTTTCCATCAGCTGAGGAGGACGAGAGCTGAGAGCGAAGGATGAGAACTGACGGGGAAAAAGGAAGCAGGAAGCCGAGGAGATGAAGAGGAAATGAAGATAAGACCAGAGGGGAGAGAGGAGGAAACAAGGGGAGAGGAGAGGAGAGGAAAGAGAGGAGGTAAGGAAAGGAGGCAATGAGAGAGAAACAGGGGAGGAAAGGAAGCAGGAAACCAACAAGATAAGGAAGGAAGTTATAAGTAAACAACTACAGGAGGGGAGACATGAGGAAAGGAGAAGATAAGGAGGGAAGGAAGGAAGGGGAGATTATATAATGAGGATGAGAGGAGAGGAAGCAAAAAGAGAGAGGAGGAGACACCAGAGGAAAAGAGAGGAAACAGGAAACAGAAGGGAAATGAACTAGAGAGAGGAACCAAGGGAAGGAAACAATAAGGAAACGAGAGGAATAAAAAAAGACAACAGGAGAAGAGAGATGAGTAAACAAGGGGAGAGGACACAAGAGGAGAGAGAGGAGGTAAGGACACCAGAGGAAATGAGAGAGAACAAAGGGCGGATAGGAAGCAGGGAACCGACAAGATAAGGAAGGAAGTTATAAACAACTACAAGAGGGGAGACATGAGGAAAGGAGAAGATAAAGAAGGAAGGAAGGAAGGGATACAAGGAGAGGAAAGAGAAAGGGGAGATTAAATTAGGAGGATAAGAGGAGAGGAAACAAAGAAAGAGAGGAGGGGACACCAGAGGAAAAAAGAGATAAGGAAATGAAACGATAAGAGAGGAAGCAGGAAACGGGAGGGAAATAATAATACAAGAGAGAGGAACCAAGGGAAAGAAACAATGTGTAAACAAGAGAGGAAATGAGGAAAGGAGAGATGAGGAAACGAGGGGAGGAAGGGAGAGGGAGGCAAGAGTTACTAGGAAGGAAGGAAGGAAGAGGAGAGGAAAGGAGAAGTCCCTCTCTCCTCCTCTTCCTGTTCCAAATCAATACTTCCCCTCCTCGTCTTTAACCTCCTCAACTCCTGCGTGGAGCCGGTGTAGTAATGTGATTACTCTCCGCTGGGCTCTGATCAGCCGCCGCAGGAGGAAACGACTTCACTGCCTTTCTTTCTTCTTCCTCTCTTTGAAGTGGAGGCAGGAAAACATTCATTAAAGCTGCATCATGGCAGGAAACTCAGTGTGGTGACATCAGAGCCGCACGCTAACGAGTCACAGCGAGGAGGTGAGGACTGTTCGTGTTGTCGTGAACGAATCTGAGGCGGAGAAGAAGAAATGGAATGTAAGAAAAGAAAACTGGGTTCAAAGACTCGGTCCAAACTGTATACTGTGAGAGAGAGTGACGTCATGATGTCATGATGTCACGATGAGGAAATGTTAATGCACATAAAGGTATTAGGAAGTGATCTAACGAGGTTCTGATCACTGGAAGTTTTAGTAGTAGAAACTAAAAGTAGAAGTACTGATTCAGCTTGTTTACTCCAGTAAAGTAATAGATTACAGCTCTGACATGTACTCAGAGTATCAGAGTAAAAAGTCTCCCTCTGAAGGACATTTGTGCTCAAAGCTAACTGAAGCTCACGACATATTAATAGAATTCAAAGACTATTAAAGTTAAAGGTAGAATCAGTAGGATTTGTCCCAGCTGTTCCTGAACGCACCACAAAGACAGTTGATTGTTGAGTCTCATTCCCAGGACGTCAAATAGACACATGTTGGGTTGGTAAAGCGTCCCCGAGCAGCAACAAGAGAGAAAATCAGAAACTCTCTGCAGATACGAGACACTAACACGCCTTTTCTCCACATTCCAGTCACCCTCTCTGTCTGTTTACGCCTTCTTACGGCTTTTACGTCTTTGTCTCGTCTCGCTGCGTCTGCCGTGCGTGATGTGCTCTGATTGGTCCACATCAGTCTGCTGATGCTGGGAAATAACAAGAATCCAGAATTCACCTCAGATGCATCAAACTAAAGTAACGAGGCTGTTCTGAAGCTGTGAGGAGGAGAAAGTTCACATGTTTGTTCGCAGTGAGAGAAAAGTCGTCCTCGTTCCGAAAATGTTATTTCAACACACGATATTTGACTTCTGTGTGAAAATACTCATGACTGAAACAGCTCACAAAGTCTTAAAGTGTGAATGAATGTGTTGTTGATGAATATAAGTTAAAGAGACATTCTGGAGAACATGTCGCGCCCTGATGACGATCATGTGACACTTCCTGTTTGTCACACGTCAGAATGAAACTCGCTGAAGATGATGAAGATGTTTCCTCTTCACTCAATGTGTTCTGTGTGTTCAGACAGTTTTCTTCCTTCTCTCAGTCTGTAATGTGAAACACATCGTTTCAACACAACACACACACACACACACGCACACACACACCTACACACACACACACACACACACACACACACACACACACAGAAATCAAGTGCTTCCGCAGACTCACATGAAAACAGAGTTTTTAAAGCAGCTCTGGACCTTTGAGTCGCCCCAGAGAACATTTCTGAGCACAATACATGCTGATAATACAGTTCTGTGTGTGTGTGTGTGTGTGTGTGTGTGTGTGTGTGTGTGTGTGTGCACCATCACTGATAGTGAGGCCAGTGAATTGTGTTTGTTGGAGCGTGGGGAAGCTCTGCTGATTTGGCCAATTACAGCCCGGCAAACAAAAGGTCACTGTTTCATTCCACACAACACGACAAACCACAAGACGACACAACACAACAAACCACTACACAACAAACCACTACACAACAAACCACTACACAACACAGGAGTTCAGTTGAGTCTAAAATTAACAAAGAGTTTAGAATAATTGAAGTCCAGTTTGTGAAGTTATTTCCTCATCAGCGTGTTCGTGGCGATCGTAACAACTCTGTTTTGATTTTCTGGATGAGACTGATCGGGTCACATCTCACAGAGACTGACTGAGACACAGAACCAGGTCCAGATAATTGTTCTGGTTCCTGATATTGATGTGATTTCTTGGAGACCAAGTCACAATTAAAAAGCTGCTGCTGTTCTACAAACAGCTCACAGCTCAGATTCTGTAACGCGGCGCTGATCCGACAGCTGCTGTTCGACTCGTGCATGTGTTGGTGTATTCTGTATTCTGCTGGGTATTAAAACATTTGTATGAGTGTGTGTCGCGTATAAACACCTCCCTGCGTCTGTGTGTTCTGTGTGTTGTTGTGAGGGAGAAAAGAAACCTGAGTGTACAGAATGTGTATTAACTGTTGGGGTATTAGTCCTCAGAGACTCGGGTCAGGACCAACATCCATCTCTCAGCCTTTTTTTTCTGCTGAGCCGTCACATCTTTCCCCCGAAAACACACACACACACACACACACACACACACCAAAAACAGAC